>NC_057783.1:6445056-6729406 GCF_014825855.1 Bombus pyrosoma
TGGTTTATTTTGTCAAATGCTTTCTCGATGTCCATAAAGAGAGCTGTACAGTATTGTTTGTTTTCTAATGCTAGTACTATTTCATTGATGAGCCTGTGCATTTGCTCTATCGTGGAGTGTTTGTTTCTGAATCCAAATTGGTGATCTGGTATTAATTTTTCCTTCTCAATTATTGGTTTTAGGCGGGCGTATATTATTTCTTCTAGTATTTTTGAAAATAGTATTTTCTGCGCATTTGACACACGCCGGGTTTCTGTTGCAGTAATTTTTTGTGTGTCCAAATTGCTGACACCGTATGCATTGCAGTATGTCTTTTTTGTGTCTAGGTGGCTCCACTGTTATTATTGTGTTTAGAACTTTTTTCAAAAATTTCTTTGTTATTGTTTTTGGGTTCAAGTTCAATTATAAATAGAGGTAATGGTTGTTTGGTATCATACCATTTTAGCTAATTCCTCGCATATGTTGCTTGTATTTATTTTTGGATGTAATCCTCTTATTACTGCTTTGTAACTTTTGTCAGTTTTGAGCTGGTAAGTGTGATACCCGGCGTTTTTTTCTTTTAGTGCTTTTGTCACTTTTCTAAAAGATTCTGGGTTGTTAGTTTGTACTTTTACTTGGTCCTGTTTTAATTGTTTTATACTATAGTTTTTATTTCCTGCCGTGTTGTTTAGTAGTTCGATGAGAGGGTCTATTATTTGAGCGTCTATGTAAATTGGTGGTGGTTTGGCGATGCGGGTTATTGGTTTTTCGGTTGGATCTGTTTCTTTCTCTTCTGGCAGTGCGCTGAAAGAGTTTCGGAGAGTGATTTCTTGTAGCCATTGTTATTTTTCTCTTTCTGCAGCTCTCCTAAAGTTTGTGTTTGTTGTTATTTTTCGTTTTTTATTGGAAGTTACCACCTTCCAGCTTTCATCATGGCGTGACACCAGTTCATTGTTGATATTATTCTTCTCGTCATTCATTCCATTTCTATTTCATTTGTAGCTGAGCAATCCTGATCATCGTTTATTGTTTGATTTAGATTTATTAAATCCGTAGTTTTGTTTATGAAGTATGTTTCTCCTTTATTTGTTATTTTTATTGGTGGTATTTGCTGTTGCATTTTGTATTTTCGACCGTTTGGCGATGGGCGCTGTCGTTAGTCCTTTGTTTTCCCCATTTGTCGCACTTTCACTGAAGCACTGTTTCACACGTCCGTTTAGCTCGGCTGCTCGGGCAGAACTTTTTACTAGTAAATATCGTGTTACGTCACTACCTAGCAGCCAATGGCCAAACTACAGTCTTCCCGATCCTCAATAAACCCAAGAACCCACCATAAAACGTTAACTTTTAACTTCTTGTTTTCACACATATTTGCCAGTCAAACTGCTTGTCTTGAAGAATTTGCTAATCCTATAAGTATTTTCGGTTTATGGCTGGGTCTTGGAAAAGTCCTTGGGTTTATTAGGCGCTCAGGGTTAAAAAGCACGGAGAAAGCGGACAGTCACCGGATGGGAAAAACGAACATATGTCCATCGAAAAAGTCTGTTTTTTCCTCAGGAACAAAGTCACCCCCCGCTCTACGTTGGTAGGAGACTTCTTCATATCCTTTTTCATCAAAGTGGGTCATAACCAATCGGCATCACGGATCGTTACCCTCACTTCCTGGACAAAAAGTGTGAACAACGATACCGCGTTCTTCGGTCAAAGGGCACACCCACACCGAACTTTCCTCCGAGACACCATAGAGCAGTTCAGTCAGTCTCCAGTCTATCTCCAGTTTTTCCAGTGAATCGTCTGTCAGTCTCCAGTGAATCTCCAGTGAGTCTCCAGTGAGTCTCCAGTGAGTCTTCAGTCAGTCTTGGGTCAATCAAAGAACAGTCTCCATCATCTCGACGCAACGATACGAAAAGAGTCTCAGGTCGTACTCACTCGTCGTTGTGCGTTCAAACATTCATTCTTGTATAACACCGAAGTTGTTGGATCGTTTAAATATACATAATAACCTGTTAATCGCAGCATTATATTCAATTAATCACCCTTATTATCCCACAAGAAATACGATTCGTGGTGTCGATTAGTCAATCGTAACGGGAATTTACGACTCCCGTTGGCGCGCTTCTGCGAGATCGCGTCTCCCCGCGAACGTGTGAAAGTTCATATCGTGAAAACTTTGCATGTACTTTGTTCGATTTTTGTACTAATCACAAAAATTATATTGTTAGGAATTTTATGCTTACACTGTAATTAATTTACAACACGAATACAGTACTGGTTGTTTAATGTTTGTTATTTATAATCTATAATTTAATATAATATAATAAATAATATAATCTAATAATCTAATATAAATAAATAATGTAACATAAAAAGAAATACATATAGTCTTCATCAGGAAAATTTTAAAACATCAAAGTTACATCAACAATATTATGCAACTATTTTTCAAATAAATGTTTAGTACATTTAAAAGCTAATTGAGATAGAAACCATATATAACCAGTCTTATTATATCAGTACCTGTTAGCTTATATTTATTAACTTTTACATCAGCTTTTTACGTATATTTAGTTAAATTTCTCTTTACTTTACAACTTTATCTGTCGCTCCTAACCTCGAATCGCTCTTAAACCTTCATTATTTGCAGACGTAAACTAAAGCTTCTGCTTTTTTAATTTGTTTGTTGAAAAATGATAGTCTAAAATTAATCATCATATTTATATTTTTAATAAATATTTTATCACATGACTATAAAGTTGTCCTCCAAAATCAAGGCTGATATTTCCTTGTGTAAAATTCTCATTTGCAATTACCATCTTTTAAATTCATATTTGTTAGGAAATCAACAATACATTTATCCTTATCTATAAAATTTTCACTAAATTGCGACATATAAAATTTCTGCAGATTTTTAGGCAATTGACGAAAATTCCTATTCTCTAAATCTACTGCATACATTAAAAATTGTCGAGATCTGAGAGGTAGATCTTCCTTGAGCAAGACTTGTCTTGCAATGATCATTAAATCTTTCAGTTTGTTGTGACAAATGGTACTGAGGACTTGTCCATGTACAATAAGCTGAAAACATAATATCATAATAATTAAACCATTAAACAGAAATATAAAATTAAAGGATAAAATATTAAAACAATAGACTTTAAATACATACTTGTTGTGTAAAAAATTGGACATCAATCGGTGAAGTTGTTTCTAGCATCATTTCCAAATAATCTATAATTGCATAATAAAGTTTACGATAATAGCCCTTCATTGTATGTTTAATACAACTTAAGAATTTAGAAAACAAGATAACACGGTTATAAAATTGAGCTTCATTTTCTTGCTTCAAATCTTTCCTCCCTAAAAATTAAAAATGACATTAGGAAGCATATAATTTAACCTTCACAAGCTTTTAATTTAAAATATGCGTAGCGATATCTACTTTCATAATCTTCCTGATATTGGTTCACTAAATACTTATGTAAAGTTGCATCTTTGGAATCATATATATTCATAATTTCAGAATTATCGCATACAAGTTGCAATTTCATCCCAAAGTCAATATTGTCTAATGCATATGAGTAAAGTTTATTGAATATCTTCCTGCAACCAGTTAAAATCAATTAGAATGATCAAGTAACATAAATGACTTAAAATAAATACTTTGCAGATATATATATATATATATATAAACAAAATATTCTATTTTGCAATATTACTTTAGGTTTTCCTTATTCTCATTAATCAGTTTTGCGATATCTTCAATTACTTGTTGTATGTTTTTATTATTCACACGGTTTATAAGATTAAAAAGATTCGTATAAATCATATTATCAGCATATAACGATCCTCCTGGTTTTGGTAATGAGTTCTTATCATTTAAAGCCCATCCACGGCCGCGGCCACGACTGATTGAAGCCATTTCCACCTTAGGAAAGTTCAATCTATAAAATAAAATACGAATGATACCTTTTGCAGAACATATATTGATTAACTGTAGTACGAGTTTGCTTAAAAACAGATATTCTTTACGATAAATTCATGTATAAAATATAAATTTCTCAATATTCATTTATATAAAGATTAAAATTTACTTTAGAGACCAATAAATTATTGACACTTTGCAATCTTATAGCTTTCTATATATAGGTTCTGACAATGCAAGTTTTCAGACGAAAAGTCTACTGGTTCAAAAATTGTAATTATCGCTGTGACTATGTGAAACTTCTGGTAGAACCTCGCTTTATTTTGATGCCATATTGCTTCTATCCATCATCTGATTGGTCCGCACAGATCAACATTAACATGTCTCGGCTTCCGCTTACCTCGTTCAAAAATGTATTGCATTACTACAAAAACACACCACAAAAATAGAAAAGTAAGTATGCTTCAAGATAACAATGATATATGTTTTTATTAATATAATTACCAAATAATGATATATATTCTTATTAATATAATTACCATACTTCCTCTAGACAACATTTAGACAACATAGAAATGTTGTCAGTATTTAGTAGAATTCTTTGTGTATATAATGGAAATGGAATTATTTAGTAAAGACGAAGTGGTATCTTTACATGCTCAACTTCAGTGAAAATGGTCTTTATCCTAAAAATATCGAAACCAAGATTTGTATATTTTTTTCTACAGTACTTACTGATATAAAGAAATTGCTAAGAATCAAATTATAGAGTTTCTAGATTTTTATAAGACTTTAAAGTACAAGGTATTTTGGTGTAATAAGCATATAAAATTGTAATTTTTTATTTTATTTTATTTTTTTATTTTAAAACGATTTACTAATTTATAAAAATATAAAATATATAACGTAAAAAGATATAATAGCCAAAAAGAATATTATTTTTTGTTACATAGTAATAAAATTAAATGTTTACAAAAGATTATTGTATACATTTTTAATTGTTGATTTCTTATGGGAACTTTGTGTATGAGAAGTTTGTGTTATATTTAAAACAATAGTTGTATATGAAACATCGTACCCATTCATGTATTTGTATTTGAATTTGTATTTATTGCATCACCTATATATTATTCGATACTTTTTGGATATTTATACATTATATAATCCTATAATGTTATTCTAATAACTACATAAAATATAATAGTATACATTCATACACATATGAATAGTTTCATTATGTGTACATAAAATGGATAATATGTGACATATTTGTACATAAATGGACACTTATGTACACACTTATCTTTGCAAAAGATAAACAGAAATGTATTTAGTTTTAATTTATTCTTATACTGTAAAATAGCTTTATTCCATGTTAGTGACACATTTTTCTAACAATTTTATAGCAATAAATGTTTTATGTATTTACTAACAAAATTTATTACATATAGTACAAACATATATTTTTATGTCTCCATTTGCACATAGTTATATATAATATATTCATACAACAATCCACTATTAATTTATTATTACTCTACAATTTGCTATAATTCTAATTATAATAATAAATACATGTATTTTAGCATTGATGTTTGTAACATCTACAGATTAATATACTTAAAGGTAAACAAAACCATTTCAAGAAATATTCATATACAAATATTTATTTTGTTTGCAATTGATAAGAAATACATATAGAAAAAAGGGAAATTCTTATTAATTAAGGATAGATGAGAACTAACATCTAAATCTGAAATTATCATGCACATTACAAATAAATAACTTATTTTATGTAAATTATTTAAACAATTTGTTTTATGGCAATTTATCTCTACAGTGAAAATTTATTATTAGGGGATGAACTTTACTGTAGGAGATAAAATATTATTAAAATATTATTGCCTTCTGGATCTTTTACTTTCCAATGTGTAGAATCCAAAAATGTAAGTTTTTAAGACGATTCACTGGTTCAAATGTTATGCAAAGTTAAGTAAAAGTAAGGACTTTTAGGACATTTTACACGTTACTTTGATATCACCACGTTGGAAAATCACATACACTCTACCTTCGTGACATTCCAAAGGCAATTGGTACATTGGTGATGGTCTGGTGGGGACGATTGGCGGTGGCAAACAGCGAAAAGGAAGGGGTTAAACTTTGGTCGACGATCATTTAACGCGCATGCGCCATCATGCGTATATGATCACTGGACGATCGCCAGTCATCAATCGGTGATCTGTCATTCGTTGTATGCCTTGTTTTTAACTTAATTGTCCATTTAATTTAGAAAACATCAAGTTAGTTTTTTAGCTTGTTACATCGAAAACAAATACTTCGAATCATTGAAAGGTGGTTAATAATTAACAAAAAAAATAAGGTTATAACAAAGTGAGTGTGAATATTTATCCGTTCAAAGATTGCGGATCTTGCCATGACGACGGAAGAACAGTTTCAGGCGGCTGTTAATGTGATCAGGAATTTACCAAAGAATGGTAAATTTTCTAAGACATTCAAAATGAATTATGATAATTAATATCATTCTTCGAGTTGTCGATGCTTTTAAATGATGTACTTAATCGTATCATTGTCTCTACATCATTGTTTTATTATATTTAATGCAAAGCGTTCTATGACATTGATATGAAACTTATTATGTTATACTCTTTTTTTCTTTCCCAGCATTTTTTTCAATTGTACGAAACTTGTTAAACTGGTTTTTTTAATTAGCAGCAAATACATTTATGAGATTTAGTTTTTATGCGAAAACGTGAAGAAGTCGTACGAAGTTCGTGCAATCATGTATTTACATATCTATTTCGTTGAGACTGAAAACGAAAACATTGTTTCATATCGTTCTTCAATGTATTCAGATTATTAATAATGTTCTAACATATTAAATTTCAAAATTATTGAAGTGTGTTCTCGTTAATTTTATGCTCCCGAGTATTTGTAATTAGATACAAAATAGAATAATAATAAGCGTTTTTTATTTGTATGTGATCTACATTATATAACAAACAGTATGTTTACATTTATTTACTGGTAAAAATTGCATTAAGTATGTCACATAAATTTTTGTAATTGTTAAAAGAATAAATTTGAATCTTTTTTTGCACGTAATTTATAAATATAACCTTTGTAAAAAAGAAATTTTCTTTGCTTTTATGCAAGTAAAAGATTAGATTTTGATATTATCTCGAACGTACATTTTTATCATTAAATCATAAATATTTATGATTAAATTCATAAATATGTATACATACTTTCCATTTATTACAAGTGCATGTGTGAGTGTTCTCATTTCACTTTCTAACAGAGTAGAATGGATAAATTGCAGTTTATGTTTGAAACTAGAATATCCTTCATGAATAAATTACAAATATACTTATAATTGTCCAAAGCTGTATCATCAACTTTTTTCATTTATTAATCACATAAATTTTGTGTTAAAAAAGTAATAAATATTTGTTTAAAAAATTAAGTATTTAATTCTTTATTAATTGAACTTAATAATGTATAATGTTACAAGGATTTATTTAATATCTCTATATTTTTTTATGATTAATGATAATTAATTCATGAGTAAATTTTCACATTAACTCTTAATTTTTTGACCAAAGGTCATACAATAAAAATGTTATCAAGTCATTCACCTTGCAATTAATTTCAATAACAGTGAAGAAACAAATTTTTTTACATTAAATGCAGGAAATATGAATATTATAATTTTATATGAAACTAAAATTACAGACTAATAAAGTTATATTAATAATCATATTGTTGATAATGTATTATGTTTCAGGTGCATATCAACCTAGCAATGAAGTTATGCTACGTTTTTATGCATATTACAAACAAGCAACAGAAGGATCATGTCAACAACCAAAACCAGCATTCTGGGAAGTGGTTAGAAAAGCAAAATGGGAAGCTTGGACACGCTTGGGCAATATGAGTAGAACAGAAGCTATGAATAACTATGTAGAAGAATTAAAAAAGGTTGATTGTAGAAACTATTATAATTTTATTGAATGTCATAAAGTAACAATAATTTAATACTTATTTATAATTTAATAGATTGTAGAAACAATGTCTTATACAGACAAAGTGGCTAATTTTCTAGACAGTTTAGATTCATTTTGTGAAAGTGTCCCACCTGAAGATTTAGAATTACTTCTTGGTCCTGTGTTAGAACGTATGCGCTCACAACCTGGAATGCCATTATCTGGTTCTCCCCTAGGTTTGTATTTGTAAATATATACTTTATTTTTCATTTGTTGATCTGATAATTTATTAACAATGAACATATTCGATGCTAACAATCAAAGAATGGACAAGTTTAAAACAAATTAATTCTATTAATAAGTTTTTCTTATACAGCATCAAGAGAAACATCACCACATAGAGGTTGTAACATGACTCGGCACATTGCAAGTAGTTTAGAAACCAGCCCAGCTACTAGCCATAGTGCAAGTCCACTAGATACCGACGGCGAAGACGAATTTATAGATACTGTCGAAGTAAGCTACTGGTATTATAAACAGAACACAGTATTGGACATACTTTTATTTCCAACTTATAACTGAAATTGTTTCTTCTTATTCATAGTCAGCTCCAGAACGATTACCAAAAGACATAACAAAAACCACTAATGTTACTCAAAAAATGGTTAATGGTTTAAATGTTTCTACTGATAAAGTTAATGAGTTAGTTACTCAAAAAGAGAACTCTTCAGAATTAATTAATGGATACACTAATACAAATGGCTATGCAGAACCACTAACAGAAAATAAGCAAGAAAAAAGTAAACAACGTGTTAAAAAAGATGAAAAATCTAACGACGAATTTTTCAATCAAATAGCTATAACTATGCAAAACTTACAAAGAGATTTAGACAGAATAACGGCCAGAGTGCGCAGTTTAGAAGGTCAAACATTACAGGCATTGGCGCCTTCAATAGTATGTGTAAATACGATAAGACGACATTTTTATCATATTTCTATTTCTTTCAATGGTATATCATTTTTGTAGAAGCAGCCTGCAGCAACTTCATACCCAAAATGGTGGCCTTTACCAGAGTGTTCACCGCGATTATTCACTATCTTAATCGTATGGCCGTTCATAGCGCAATTTTTGATTTCTTTAACACAACGTTATCGTCAGCGAAGGCTGTGATTTAAACATTACCATATTACATCACTCGAAATATATTCCACTATTTACTGTTAGATGAATTCAAATCAGTGTTGAATTCAAGTAATATAGACATTTTTTAAGACAGTTCAAGTATATTTCTACAATCTAAATATGTATATGGCCAAAACTGCTATGTGATTCTTGATTCATACAGATTACATTTGAAGACGTAATCAGTTGGGCAAAACTTTAAAAATTTACTCTATCAACTGTTCACATATAAATGTATGTACAGTGATTATACAGAAAAGTTTATTTATTTTAAACATGAGAGAATTGAAGAGAGTTTGATTGCTCTCTATATGTTTATATGTTAAAAATCAATGGATTAACTGAATATACATATTATATATATTTACTTAAGATAATTTATATGTATCATAAATAGTAATGTGTATTCATATATTGTAATATAGAAAGAAAGATTATATACAAATTTTATATTGTACACAAAAAAAGATAGAGTTTATTGAAATTTACAGCTTTTTTAACAGAAATTATAATTTACTTAGGATAGTATCACTTTTTAAATAATATTATAAAGTACTCTCTTCACTTTTTTTAGTTAATTTTAAATTGAGAACAGATATATGACAAAATCGTGTACAAATATTGTATAAAAATGTATAATTTTTACTTGTATTTCTAATAATTATTACTTGTAATTATTTTTTAGAAATATTTTATTAACCAATGCAATTATCATAATAACAATGGTCTTTTTGTAATATTTTTCATTTTGTACAATTTTAGTAAAACAAGTAAGGTACTATAACCCGTATTTTACATTTCTTCAATTGTACCTAATTGATTTATCTAAAATAAATTTTGTTAAAAAAAGATTTTTGTTTCTAACAGTATACCTTTATAGATTATAATTCTCAAATAAGTTTGTCTTTTAAAGTAAAATGTTATATAAAATTTTAGTTTGGAATGAGTATATTATAACAGATAATGGTTAATACAAATTGCTTGTAATTACTTTATGTTTCGATTATATAATTTTCTTTCAAAATATCGGGAGATAAAGCATAATTAATGAGTATTCATAATTACAAATTATCTTGTTCAATTGTTGTTTTATTCAATTTTCATCGTTATGTCATTAAAATTTTGTTTCATGTTTTACATATCAAAAATCTAAAATTTTTATGGGCATCGATATCTTAAATGAGTAAAATGAAATAGAATAAGTTTAAACATTCTCTAATATGAGTACCACTGTATAAATAACCTTGTTCTTATTTCAATACAATGCGAACAAAGAATGGTTGGGTTAGGAACCGATATTGGTAGCAACGATAAATCACTTGATTTGCATTTTATATATTTGACTCATACAACTTCTGACGAAAGTAACGTATGAGTCGTAATAACAGACGTTGGAACATTTAGAGTTTAGAGTATTCCACAGGTTGCAGTAATCAATAGATTGTTGTCTTATTCAATTTTCTACGTGAAGCCTCTTATTAGAAGTTCGAAAGTGTGAATCATACATATTGAAAATATGAAAAAGAATGTGTTTGTTTCAATAATTCTGGCTCTTTTTGTTATGGATTTGTCACATGCTCAAAATACAGATTTTGGAACTGTCGTTTTCGCAAATGTTGTAAGTTAAAGTATGCTTTTTCAAAAAATGAAAATAATGTTTATATTTTATATTTTGATTATTCGTATTATTGAAATGTATTTATTATGAAATTAATTTATTATTTATGTATATGGAATTTATTTTCTTCATAAAGCAATATGAATTAGATATTATAACCATCTTAATTATAATAATAATCATTATCGTTGTTTATTAAAAATTATAATCTATTTTACAGTTATACAGACATGGAGATAGAACACCCATAAGACCATATCCGAATGATCCTTATAACAATGAAAGTTTGTGGCAAGTCCCATATGGCCAATTAACAGATGTATGTAATTCTTAATTATCATATATATAGCTTAATTATTTAATGATCTTTTCTTTATTATATTAATTTTGTTGCATTTAATGTTGTTGCAAATTTTTGTTTGATTTTAAAATCTTTTTAATTTCAAAATATTTAAGTCCTCACTCATATATATCTGTTATATCAGATTGGAAAATATCAACATTTACTACTTGGTCGTTGGATCCGCAAACGCTATTCACATCTACTAAGTGACCTATATTCACCATATGATATTTATATTCAAAGTACAGATGTAGATCGTACCTTAATGTCAGCTGAATCACATCTTGCTGGACTTTATCCTCCAGTTGGTAAACAAGTATGGAGTAATATCAAATGGATGCCTATTCCAGTGCATACTATTCCTGAAGACAAAGATAATGTTTTGGCTGCAAGAAAATATTGTTCTAGATATGATTACGAGCTGGAAAAAGTTCTTAATTCTCCAGAAATACAAAAAATTAATAAAGAAAATAAGAGATTGTATGCATACCTTACAGGGAAAACAGGAAATAAAATTTCATCTCTTTTATCTGTTAAACTACTTTATGATACATTATTTATTGAGGTAAACTGTGTTACTGTCATTCTGTACTTCTCACTTGATAATAAGTATTTTTATATATCTCATATACTCTAAACTTATTACAGAGTCTTTATAACAAAACATTACCAGAATGGACAAAGTCAGTATATCCAGATAAACTTATGCCAATTGTTGTAAAAAGTTTTACAATTAACGCCTATAATAAAATACTTCAGAGACTAAAATCGGGTAAGTAATATTCATTTTGTTATGTAAAAAATTTAGGCCATGTATAATTTGGGAAATATAAAACATAGGAACATTACTTGGAGAAATGATAGACCACATGGAAAAAAAGTCGAAAAATGCCTTAGTACCTGATAGAAAAGTATGGATGTATAGTGCTCATGATGAAACTATTGCCAATATGCTAATGACTCTGAATGTTTTTGAACCACATTGCCCACCATATACTGCTACAATTTTAATAGAATTAAGAGTAAATTTAAAAGACCAGTATTTTGTAACGGTAAGTGCTTAAAATAATAATTAGACTGGAAATCATGATATAAGATTGTTGATTAAATATATTGTTCTAGATATCATATAAAAATACTAGTGAAGAACCACAACTTTTAACACTTCCCGGTTGTATTACAATGTGTCCATTAAATCAATTTATTGCACTAACAAAAGATGTTGTACCCACAGATTGGGAAAAAGAATGTGCAATAGAGCGGGAACAACTTGGATATAATATGAATACAACAGCAATTATTGGTAAATTTCTACTACAATATAAATGTATTTTTTATATACTAAAGTAAGGATTACTTTCTCATTTAATCCTTGTTTTGTTCCAGCAATACTGACATCTTCTATATTGATGTTAGTTTTATTAATTTTATCTATAATTGTCTTTATTTATTGGCATTATAAACGGGAACATAATCAATATTATCTTCGATTGACAACGGAGCCTATATAATTGAATATAATACTATGAAAAATTGACGTATCGCTTTCGTCGTGATATTCAATGTTTTTATAATTTGATAATTAACAAAAAATAAGATAAATGGTAAATTCTTATTTGATTTTACATTAAGTATGTATTATGAAAAAATGTTCTATATTTTATAATGTTTTATTAGTGATAATTTTTAAATTTATTTGTTGATAAAATATTTCAGTTTATAATCAGACAGATTCAATGCAAATATAATCGTTTGATTTGATCGATAAAAAAAACATTATTATTTATATGTATGAACTATTGAAAACAAAGACTGCTATAATGATTTTTAATAGTTTGATAAAAGGGTATAAGATTCTCAATAACTTTTATTTAAACTGAGTTTTATGCATAATATGAATAAAAAAATTATCTGTGATGACCGTAAATAGACTACGAATTAATTCAGAAAAAATTGAGATATTAAAAATACTTTTTATTAATAAATGACGATTAGAAAGTAATAAATTCTGGAATACGGTTTATTAACTCAGGGTATCTTAGTTTTTATTTGATACTAAACAATTTGGTGTAAAATATAGGGATAATATTTATCTGCGATATTTGAAAGAATATCTAGTCATACTCCATTAAGTTGAAACAATTAAAACATTACACTTCTAAACAGAAAAAGTATATTCAACTACATCGTTATTACATTTTTATAATATCGTTTATATAGAAGTATATTTGAAACGTATTTTTTAAATGAGAAATTACAAGACAAATTAAATTTTTCCAAAATAGAGGAAGGATAATATTTAAGGCGGAAAAGAAACATTTTACTTGATAGTAATCCAAAAATTTGATTTTCTTAAACTGAACTATTTTACAAATATGAATTGTATCTTATTAAAATTATTTTTGTGAGATTTAAACATGAATAAATCAAGTATTGTAAAAAAATACGATCGTTTACTGGTATTTTAAACGAATACATATCTTCCTCTAGATAATTTGTAGGTCATAACATGAAATATAAGAATATCTCATACTTGCTTCTACATAGCGCGTGTTGCCCGTCCTCAACAGCGGATATTCAACAACTGATTCTCGTATCGATGTCGTATACGTGTTAAGTATTAAACACATACAATCGCAAAACACACATATAAATGACATGACATTAAATTACATATTTTAATCATCACTTTAGCACTTTTATTAATTCTCTTTTTTAGATATCATAATCCCTATAGTTTACATATCATTTACATATTAAGATTTTTAATTTTTATTATATTTTGTACAAGCCTCTTTTATATACAATATATATGACTTTAATTTATTTAATAAAATTATATATATATATATATATATACAAATATACGATCATCACGTATTTTTCTGCTATTAACGAGCTTTGCTTATTTTACATGTTAAAACCCTAATTTTAGAAAACAATTTGGTGAGTATATTTTATAGGAAGTTATCATTTTCAATTCTATAAAATCTTAAAATCTATGATGCTAACTCTATGAGAATGCAACCCATGAGTATTGAATACTATTTACCACGTTTTATTTGTCATATCAGTATTCCGGTATCGAGTTAAAGCTTTCAGACCAATTTTCTTGGATGTTAAATGCCGGATTAGACCTAAAACATCACATAGTTTTATGTATTTAATAAAAAAAGTCAACAAACTAACGTCAAAATTTTACTTAAATGAAATAAAAACTTATAAAAATTTCTTACCTTTTATTAAGAAATTTTGAAAATCTTACTATTATAAGCTCGCACTTGCATTGGTTAAAAATGCGCATGCAAAAATAAGTTAATCATTCACGTGATAAAACAGATTATTAACATAATTATAACAAATACGATTACAATGATAGTGTAAAACCCTGAATATAAAAGTATTTGAAAGAAGTCTTCTATATTATCATTATAATTCTATTTTTAACTTTTACCCTAGTTACCAGTTATAAAAACTTTGTATATTAAAAAAATAGATCTAATATAAAGTACATACCATGTATAAAGTTGAAGACAGATGAAGACGCAACTTTTGAAATATGGTTTTAAGTAGTTAGATGTAGATTCATGATGTAAACTCGATTATGGTCTTAATGATGTTTCTGACGTATTGAAGAAACTATGAATGTAAAAAGGAATAATTTTCGAGATCTTAACTATATGTAATACATTGAATATTTAGAAGATTGTGATGAGTATAAGAAAAGTACGTTTTGTGCAAATATTAAAACAAATTTTTCCTTCTTCTGACTATGAGATACAAATTGATTTCACATTTAATATATCAAAAATGTAAAAAATGTATTTAAATATCTTATTAAAAAATACGAAGTGATGCAATAAAAACACACAAGCACACAATTTGCGTTACACGTTTGTTAGTATTTATTACAAAATGTATACAATGTTAATAAAGCATACAAGTCTGCAAATAAAACGTTTTCTGTTCAGTGTATAACCATAACCATAATTTCGTGATGTCCGCATATATACACGCACATTCGAATCTTAAAATTGAACAATATGATTAATTTCATGTAGCAGTCAGTTACAGATAACGTTACATAAACGTATTAAAGTTTCAAATATACTATATTGAACAGATTTTGTGGCCTAATGTTTATTACTTTGATAAACTTTATGACTATTGTGATGTACTAATGAGCAAACTATTCTTAAGCATGAGAGCAATTCATGATATACATGCAAAATTATTATAATCCATTAAAAAAACGTAAGATTAAAATATCATATTATGAATATTACTTGGATCTTTTTACTATTTAAAAACGCATTATATCGACTAACAATTATTTTCACAATTTTTATAAAAATAATTTATCAGTACATTTATTGTTATTTACTATATATTTAGGCACAAAATGCGTACTTTGTTATATTACTTTGCTAAATAAAATATATGTAAATCATATAAATGGAAATAGCAATTTTTGTCATATTTAGGTAGTAAGTATTACAAAACAATTAACTAAATTAACTAACAAAATCTTGTTATACATAAAATCTATACAATTCTTACCTTGCATATATTGCAGGATTTGATAATCCAAGTGTTGTACTTACAGGACTTCCAATATATCTTTTTACGAACTGTAACAAAAGTTAATAATAAAATGATTGGTAATAGTTAAAAATCAATCATCCTACTTAATAGCGTACATACCCAATGGTTACCAAGAGAAGTCGCGCCCATACTCACAGCCATATGAATGGTCAAATAAAGACAAAATAGAAGATATAAAATAGAATATATTGTAATTGCAACTATTACTGCCCAGTGATGTGGCAAATCATCTTGAACAGTATTTATTACAAAATATATATTTATAGCTATTACAACAGCGGATAATGCTGTCGCAACAATTTTATTAGTTCTGAAATATAAAAGTATGTATAAAGTCGTATGAACCTAAAAAATTTCAACTATAAAATTAAAAACATGAAACATACAATCCGTTTCGAAATGTACCCATAATTTTAGGACTACTGGTAAATGCTATCGTTGGCAGGGTTGCAAAAGGTAACTGAAGAGTCATAATTGCGTTCAAAATATCATTCATGCCAGTTAAATTATCGATGTCACTAAAGAATGCGACAAGGAAGGTTGGAATGATAGCGATCATTC
The DNA here is from genome assembly GCF_014825855.1 of Bombus pyrosoma. Taxonomy (NCBI): domain Eukaryota; kingdom Metazoa; phylum Arthropoda; class Insecta; order Hymenoptera; family Apidae; genus Bombus; species Bombus pyrosoma. The sequence continues at coordinate 6,461,272 of NC_057783.1, forward strand.
GCGTAAAAAGTACTCGCTTCCAACGAGCCCACTGAAGATTTAAAAATCCTTCCATTGCAAATTGTCCGGCATACGTTCCTGTCATCGTGGAAGATTGGCCAGCAGCAAAAATACCGACAGCCCAAATATACATTGCTGCTGCACCAAAAGCACAGCCCAAAAATATGCCACCTTTGTTAAGGTCTACTGAGATGGTTGTATTCTCTTTCTGTAATTAATAAAATAAGATATAATAAGAAAGCTAAAATTTTTAGGTAAACAAATTCGTATTAAACTAATTTGGTTTTTACCTTAAATGTATCCATTCCTATGGTATAATTGTTAGCCTCACACAGATTGTACTAAAATATAAAGAAACGAGTATGAAATATATTGTATAAGATAATTACACTGCAAAATATCATTTAGAATTCTTAATTATTATACTCACAACTTCTAAACTAGTCTTGTTAAAAAGACCATCCGCAAACACCGCGACAACAAATACGTTAATTATAAAAGATACCAGAAGTGCAATGCATGCCTCAATGAAGTAATACATATTTGCCTCATTCACTTTTTTGGATTCTTTACGGTCAATGTCTCTTGACTAGAAATTATAGATTATATTATAGTATTTATTTAACACCTGGCAAATATTTAATACATCAGAATGCCTACTTCTTCAATTTCATAAAAAAGATTACTTATACTCTTTGTTCTTTCCTTACTTTAACAAGAGCACTGTGAAGATATAAGTTATGTGGCATGATAACTGCGCCAACAATTCCTACAGCTTGTAACAACATATTTCTATCATAATCTTTATACCAAGGTATAAACATTCCACTTATCACTTCATTTTGAGGTGGAGCAGAAACAACGTACTAAAATATAGAAATAATAAAATCATTTTCATTCACATGTATACACATATATGTATTTATTTATTTATTTTACCTCATATCCAAATGTGACAGCCATTACTGTAATAAGAAATCCAAAAAAGAGTTCTAATTTCCTTAAGCCATATTTGTCCAATAATAAAAATGTAAAAGTGTCAACTATCGTAATAAGAACACCACCCCATATAGGAATCCTAAATCAAATTAGATACATACATTATTTATGAATAACAGCTTACATAAAAGGAACAAGAATAGATGACATCAAAAAATTAAGAGAATTTCATAACTTACACTTTATTTGTTAATAAAGATAAAGCAATAGCTGTCCCTATTACTTCTTGCATGTCACTGCCAATTATGGCTATTTCTATCATTATCCATAAAATCATTCTGGGTACTTTTTTATATTGTCTGTAACACATTTCTGCTAAATGCAAACCTGTTACCACACCAAGCCTTGCACTTAATCTTTGCATAATAAGACCAAGAATGGTTGCACTTAACAATACCCATAATAACTAACAAAAAAGAGCATAAATAAATTTAAAAAATAAAAAGAAATGAAAACCATACATGTAAAGTTAAATAAGCAATGAATGGAATAACTAAAAAAATACCTTATATTTGGCAGCTACGCCAGATTGCAAATCAGATTCAATATTTCCAGGATCTAAATAAGCTATGGACATTAAGAATCCAGGACCTGTGAAAGCCCATAATTTTCTAAAACTAAAGAAACCCTGCAAAAACCAAATTAGGATGGATACAGTTAAAAATCCACATATTAACGTAAAAAATTAATTATTTTAAGCTCCATTGGTACCAATATATACTACATTTTCTGTTTCTGGTATGTGAACTTTTTCATCAGCAAAGTACGTCTGATTGTTATTGGGTGTCAAGCAGGTATTTTCATTTGCTCTCTTATTATTCTGCATTTCCTCCTGATGTACATGAGATGCTGTTGCGAATACTGAATCATTCTGAGGCTCGATAATGTAACTATTCTGCATGGTATATTGATAAGATCCCTCTGAAAAAAGTTACTAATTTGTTACATATTTTAATATTATTTGAGATACCAATTTAAACATATTCATATATTTAAACATATATTTAGAAGTATTCAATATTATAGTATTATTACAATATTGCGGTATTATTTCATAAAAATAGTATTAAAATAAACCGGATTATATAAAAATTAACTTCAATCACCGTCTAAATTGAATAATTTAATTACCGTGATGATCAATGCAATAAAAGATTGAAATAGTGTCTTATTGAATGCAATACGTATTCAAACTTCATCAAATACGAATGAAATATTTTAATGAAATATGTGAAATACAGAAATACAGAAATACAGGAATTAAGTATAACATAAGACAAATTAATGAAATATAGAAATAAACATAAATATTTTTTATCACTACTAAAAATATTTGGATAAATATAAAAATAAATAGAACGTCACATTCCCATAAAATTAAAAAAAGAAAGAAAGTACGCTATAACTAAAAGAGAAACAGAACTGAAGTAAAAACGCACAGTACACAGTACACCAGGCACGTAAATATTAGCCAAGTGAGATCACTACAATAGGCACTAGTGATCACTATTCACCTACAGCCTGACAGTCACTAACTATTGCGAGATTTGAGAATATTGCGACAACGACCAAGCAAATGAACGAGAGTAACGAGAACGAGACATACAACATACAGCCATCTTTCTTACATGTTCCCCTTCTCTGCATAAAATATTACAAATATGATGTTAGCGGGGATGCCCGAAACATCAGTGTCAGTGACTAACAATAGGAATACACATATGTATGCACAGAGAATTTATTACTGCCACAGTACAAAGAAATACATGCAGTCGTATAAGATTATAGGACTTCCCCAGGAGATATATCGTAACAGTTGATTACTATAACCCTTACATGACATCTTTCGTTATCATTAATATGTAATGAGTATTTAAGCAACTCCAAGCTTCTATGAATTCGTATTTACGCCATCAAAGTCATTCATTTTCTCGATACTTCCTTCATCTTTTCATTCCTCTATCTTCATTTACTATATGTATTGTCTTCTTATCTTTAAGAAGTACTTGAATTTGAGCAATCACTTGAGGAAAAAGATAAAATTCGGATTATTAAGGTTTCTTCTTATTAAAGTTTTAACAAACAAAAATTAAAAATTTTGTATATGGGTTAATATTTTTCGAATTGTAGAAGCTCGAAGAAAAACAGATTCTATTCTTTCAACTATCAACTGGAGACGAATGTCTTTTATCACTTGCTTTATTCGACTAAGATTTAAATCCAGTTTCTAAGTCAGCTAAGTGACCATTTCAATCACAAATAACTTTAATCCTTTAATCAACCTTATTGAGGAGTGCTTATTGCATCTAATTATGTTATTACAGTAAATCTTTATTGGATTAATTTGATAATTGTTAAATCAAATCGAAAGCATTTGTTGGGAAGGAAGTCTATAAGATTGGATAGAGATTGGATCTGTATTAAGCTATGGTTATAATAGATTCATCATTCTAGTAAGTAAAACATTTGGTAACCGAGATGTATACATTGTATACATTGATGCATATTATACTCAAAAATTCTCTATAATGTATTTGTTAAAATGATAGGGCATCAAAACACGTACCTATTGTAATCATAGCTTTAGTTTCGATTTATTTCGTCGCTTCTCTGATAAGAGAAAATGGAAACATTCTTTTGCATTGGAGATTTGATTAGGATCTAAGTTCTTTTGATAAATCTTTATCGATTACAATACGTACTAATTTACGATAATGTGGATCTATATTGATTCCAATAAGTATTCATTGTATAAAATATTTATAAATATACAGTTATTACCATTGTTTGGAGTAATATTTATTATAGCATTCACATACTAATTAATTAAATCTAAGAATATTAAATATCATGTCATTTGGTAGTACTTTCAACCAACCAAGTTTTATTTTTAAGGCCGTTGGGCTGACAAAATAAAATAATAATAATAATACTTTTATGCGAATACAAAAATTTGATATTATAAAAATGAAACATAAAACCTGACCAAAAATGCCTGGAAAATCTAGCTACCTGCCAATATTTTTCGTAGTCATTATAAGTAAATAAATCGATGACAAAGATCGAAAAATGAAAATTTTTTTCTTCGATAAAGAAGAAAATCCTGATTAAGTGATATGATTAGTGTATATTAACTCTTCTAATTAATACTCTAACAAAAACAACGTAATCTATATTCCTGTAACTTCTCACGTAACTTGATACGAAATTTAATCAAGCACGATTAGATAAGCTAAGAGTTCCTTGCTCGCTTCCAAAACGCGTTTCTTTTATTGTGAAAATCGGTAGGCGAAAACATTTCTTTAAACAATCTTAATGATATCCAAATTTCGCAAGAATGTGAGATATTAACATTACATAAGATTGTTATATGTAAGATTGGCTACGGCATATATTGAGGACACTTCAATCCAAATATTTAACTTGAAATATCAAGCAAATGTTTGTGTTAGATATCAGAAGGCGGTCAATCGGTAGTAATCAAGAATTATATGATATATACATATAAGCCCACTTAGTGAAATACCTTTCCGAATTGTAATTTCTCGATTGTCAAGTAGTTACGTATGAAAACGATGAAGGTCTTTTAACGAATAAATTCAGTATACATCTTCGATCGTATTTCCTATTTACTAAAATAAGAATAGCCGTAGACAATGAACAACGCATAAATTATCGGAGACAATCCGTCAATATTTCCTATTCCTACGTGAATCACCGTGGTAAACCCAACGAATAAGGAAAATTTAATATCAAACGAATAGAAAAGTTTTGCTTTATTTATATTTTCTGATCCTACGTAATTTCATATTACGATTAACTGCAATATTATCTGTCCTATTAGATAGGAAATTACTGTAGTAAATATTATTCCAATTGAGCAACGCGGTAAATCCGTTTTGAAATAAATGTTTGATATCTCTATACATATAAATATAGATCACTTCCTTTGGTAAAATTAGAATAATTTCTTACAAGAATTCTGATTTCTAAATTCTTCTTTTTTTCTTTCTCTTAACGTTTTTTAACTTGACTAACGTCACTGGTACACGATGAACGTTTCCTAACAGTTACTGCTGTAATTATCTAACACTTGTAATCTATAATTAACTCTTTTGACTATTCATCAAATCACCACAAAAGTGCTAGCAATTGTGAATTCGCAATTCTGATTTGTTTTAATTATAACAAATGATAATTAATATAAATAATAACAAATGATAAACATGTAAGAGATTCTACGAAAATTTCAATAAAATCACAATATTATGGATGAAGGTAATAGATATATCAATGAACATAACACACGTTTAAGATAGACAGATAAGAGATTCTAAGCAAATTTCGATAAATGTACATCTCAATATCGTGATTTAGTATTTAAAACACAATACTGATTTACACTTATTAATCTCAATTTAATGAAAACGATATACATTGATGTAAACATTATTTTCTCAATATCTATTCATTAAATTATCGACATTATCAGTATACGCGATCATTAAGAATCGTAATCTCTGAGAAAAATATCTTTTGTTACCACGCGTTAGCTTGTTAAAAAAATAACGCCATTCCCTTGACCCAATTGTAAATTGAAATGATCATAACAATGGTAGACAACCTTTTGTTCTACGTTATGCAATGTCACAACTATTTTAATGTTCCGTGAAAAAAGTTGTAAAAATGGGAAACTAGAGCAGTAATATTTAAGGGCACGATACTCAACTGTTTTTACAGTCTATTGGCTCATTGTGGTAATTAAGATAAATTTTTCAACTATTTCTTTAGATTTTCCACGTGTGTTGCAAAATTTTATTATACGATAAAACGCGTTTTCAACTGTGGAATTATTAGCTTATAAAACGCACAGTATTGAACAAAAGGATTGCAAAATCAAATGTAAGCTTCAACTGACATTGTTGCAGTAGAATATCAATTTTTAAAGTATTTTACTCTTGTTTAATGTTTTATATTTGACACAATAAAAATTATTAATGATTCTTTCTATCGCGTAAAGTATGCAATATTAAATAAAAATAAAGTATATATATATACTTTATTATAGATTATATGTATATATATATTTATTTATATATGTTTTAATATAACGTGTTCTAATATAAATTATTGCGGTTATCTATAAACCAAGGATAACAATTCTAGGTTAACATTAAAATTCTAGCATAGTAGTACATTAGAGAATTAAATAAACCAAAAATTGCATTTCGATTACTTTGTTACCATTATACAATTAAAGAAAGAAATTGTATCGTATCGAAAATATACCTTTAAAAGTGGCGCGCAATACTAACCTATGTTATTGAGCTATTTTTATTTGAAAAATATTAATATAAAAAAATCAAATGAAACCAAAAAGAAGAACGATCTTAATCTCAATTAATTATGCTAAATTAAATAGAAAATTATTCATATCGCAAATGACAAATAGAAATGATATACATAATTTGAATTCTTAAAGTCATAAATATCGAATACTTAAAATCAAAATCCCTAGTGCTAAATATGCGTCATCATATACACTTATGACAATAATACTCAATGTATATTTTTTTTAATTTAATTAGTCTATGTGACAATGTGCAGTATTGTGACATACGATTTAAGGCGTGGTAAGATTTTTTGGAAGTAATGTTGATATTTTAAACATTCAGATTCGTTCAGAAAGTAATAATTGCATAAAAAATTATTGGCCAGCTGGTCCGTACATATAGAAAATTGCCGACGATTCCTTTTTTGTTTAAACAGTAATCATCTCAACTGTATCCTGATTATTGGTTGAATGTCGTGCCATAAGAGTGAAAGAGAACTATGGCTAAGACTATATGTATGGAAAAGTCATCGTAAAGGAATTTTTAAAGCAATAAGATAAGGGATTTATGAGTCAGCCATTCAGTTGTGTTACGGTTGAGCACAAAATATATCTGGCAACTCCGAAAAATCCAAAAATTGCACGATTTTGATATCAGAAGAAGACTTAAAAACGACGAATTTGGAGGGAGTATACGATTCATTAACTTACCAGGTAATAATGACTTTTTTAATGGTATAAGCTCCATTTTGTAGACAGGTAATATTATACTTCTACTTGACAGATATAATTTCCAACTGATAATTTTTTACGATAACGTTCTTCAGTAGTATTATTTCACTAGCTTGAATATAGATACAATATGTATTTTTTAAATATATTGTTTTTCCTTTAAATTGATTCTTATCGAATTTGTAAATGTGTAGTATAGAATCCATATTCTATAATGTAGAAACAAAAAAGTTAAAAATTTATATGCTGTTGATATTTTCAGGGAAATGTCTAACGTTAGTAATTTAGAACAGCAAATTGCAAATTTACAAATTAATCATGGCGATGGCATTAAAACCATCAAGTCTGGGAAAAAAGTGGGACCAGCTGTACCTCCGAAACCAAAAAAATCACAACCACAGGTCAGTAGATCATATGAATATAATAATAAATATGTAATTTTTTCACTAACAATATTTTATAACTATGACTCCCTTTCCATGACTGTTCCATTATTATATGGAAACATCAATGGTAAAATTAGCAAAATAAAATTTATTTAGATCATTTTGTTATACAGAATTTAATGGGGTAAAATACTTTCCAGATACCACAAAGTTATACTATAAAGGCTGCATCAGTGCCATCATATAGTACAGTACTTAATAATTCTGGCCAAAATGAAAAATCATCAAATTTATATGTGAATTCTCCTTCACCATATGTGCCACTAAATATAGAGAAAAATGACTTTTCATTACCATCCACTGCGAATGGAAAAGATGTTCCTAAAAACTATCAGAACAATGAGAATTTTTATGTGCACCAATCAGATGAGAAATTTGAACCAAAATATGGATATGATGAAAAGAATCATTATTCAAATATTGGTAATATGCCTGCTCCTCAAGTTCCAGTTGAAGATCACTCAAGATCAACAAGAAATATCGTATATAGTAATATAGATCCTCCAATATCTATACCAGTTAATAAGACAGCTAAAACTGAAAAAGACATCATCTACAGCAATATTCAATGGAATTCTAAACCAGAAAATACATATTGTAACATTCCTTCTGCACTCAATAATGGTCAGATATATGGAGAATGTAATCAAAAGTAATTTTTATTAGTTTACTAAATCAAGTAATTATTATATTACAGATGACTTACCACCACCACCAGAACCTTCAGAATATGTTCCATGTGTGCCGGGTAGTTCCTTCCCACCACCACCGGAAGAATTACCCCCTCCGCCAAGTCCTGTGTCATCTAGTTATAGCGAACTTAGACGCGCTACTTATCAAACTGATTTTCCACCTGACAATTACCCAAATGATATTTATGGTCCAAGTTCACAATCCAGTTCTACATATGAATCTATATACGAACCAATTAATCCTAGACCACCGTCACAATTATCTTGCAATTATTCCATGTACTCTGGTTATGGATCTGCTACATCTACTCAGCCCCAAGGAAAGGTCTCTCCAGTTAAGGAAGTATGTCAAAATTATTATATTAATTCCTTCATTGTAAAAAAATATTTCTCCAAAAAATTTATTTTTGTTTCAGGTGGACGTTTTGACTGATCTGTTAGTTCAAGGAATGGAAGATAACGCTGAAGACAGTGATATATATGGGATTTGTGCCCAGTGTGGTCGCAAAGTTGAAGGCGAGGGTACAGGTTGTTCCGCGATGGATAAGGTTTTCCATATTGACTGCTTCTGTTGTTATGTTTGTAAGGTTAACCTACAAGGTAAACCCTTCTATTCACTGGAAAACAAACCCTATTGCGAGGAAGATTATTTGAATACTTTGGAAAAGTGCTGCGTTTGCACTAGACCAATACTCGATAGAATATTAAGAGCCACAGGTAAACCTTATCATCCATCCTGTTTTACATGTGTTGTTTGCGGGCAAAGTTTGGATGGTATACCATTTACGGTAGACGCTACAAATCAGATTCATTGTATAGAATGTTTCCACAAGTAAGTAGCATTTGGTTGACCAAATAAAACAATTAATTTTACAAAGTATAAAAATGAATGTTTTTATATTACAGAAAATTTGCACCTCGTTGTTGCGTTTGTAAATTACCGATTATGCCAGAACCAGGACAAGAGGAAACTGTGCGCGTTGTAGCACTAGATCGTAGTTTTCATATTCAGTGTTACAAATGCGAGGATTGTGGATTGGTTTTATCCTCTGATTCCGAGGGACGTGGATGCTATCCTTTGGATGATCATGTGTTATGCAAAAGCTGTAATGCTACTCGTGTGCAAGCATTAACATCTCATATGACGACTGAATTATAAATGGCATGATCATTGAAACGATATATTAGATTGTTATATTTACAGTTGCCGTTTTATGAATTTTTATATTTAGAGATAAGTTTCTATAAGACATCCGACATTTAATATGTTTTTAAGGAACTTTTTAATTGAAGCCATTTTGATAATTGTATATGAGTAGATTTTTCATTATTTGATACTTCGAGATGAATTACGTTAAATATTCATAATATTTCTATACCTTTTTAAAAGATTTATATTTTAGAGATGGTATATATCTGTATGTATTATTGTCTCAGATTAGACAGGTTTGAAAAAATTTCAGAACTGGATTAATGTTACTGCCTTTACACTGCCATATATGAAATTTCAAAAATATCTAAGAATTATATTGTCAAATAATATTTAACAAAAAAATCTAAATTATGAGCACGTATATTGTAGTCAGGATTGATTTCTTGTAATAAGTATAATTATTGTCTATAATGTGATTTAGTCAGGTATTGCATATATTATTAAGACAAGGTATTCAATTCCTAATATTAAGAGCAATGTTAGATTTATCTGTGACTATATTCTCATAACGTCAATAATGCGAAGTAGAGATTATGCAATTTATATGCTTCTTTCTATTGATCTAGAATATACAAAATGTTTATTCCGATATATTGGATCCGTTATGTATTTAGATTTCCACTTTATGATAAATCATGTGATACGATAGAATTAATACAATGTATTAGTGCAAATACCTTAAATTATATTATCTATTTAGCAAGTGGAAAGATTAAGAAAGCAAATAGAACTTAATTATAAAATGTATTTGTAATAAATATTGAATAAAATATCGATTATATTTAAAAACAACGCGTGATCTTTAATTATTCTTCATTAGTTCAATTATTTCTTATTTTGGAAAGAATGAAAAAGTAAATGAACTAAACGAGAAAGGTAAATACACAAATACAATATATATGTATTGGAGCATTGTATATTTCATATCTTTAATGAGATTTTATTATTATATATTTGCAGGAGAGACTCACACTTATTTTAGTCTATACCTTTTTTCTTTGCTATGGCTCTTCCATCTATATAATGTTCATGCACAGATGTCTTTATTTTGTTTTTAAATATATGCATCTCTTATACGTAATATATTTTTTTATTATCATCGAGTACTTAGTTTTTTTTTGTTGTACAACCTACATATCATTTATGTATAATTTATGTTTTTTATTTTTCTTAATACATCAATTTCTGTGTTTTAGGAGGCATGCTTTATAGATTGTGGAATATGATTTGATCACTTTACAAAAAAATGAACTCAAATGAATTCCATATACATAATTTCCAAATTACAATAAAATATAATAGTGCAATCGCTGATTGGCAAACAAAACAAAAAATCTAGTTCGTATGTTTCTTGAGATTGCACAAGTTCATTTATCTTAGAAATACGCTTAACAATACCGAATCATTGCCGGTCTTACTCCAGCAATAGAAATTTGGCTAAAGTATCGAATTAATAAAAAAAGAAATAGCTGCTCATATAAAATAACAAAAAACCTTTCATCATGCGTAGACAAAACCTATTTCACGCAACATATTGTGAACGTATAATAATCCACAATCGTAGAAAGCACACCGCGTACACCGTGTATGTAATATACATCAATTATATTCCTATGTTCAACTACGCATACCCGCTAATATCTATCTTAGATTTCCTTTTATATTATAATATACTTTGCGAAGTATATATTATATTTTATATCGTATCAGCACCATTCTACGTTGAATTTAGTACATGTATAATAATTGCAATTAAACGACTCGTCTTGTTTTTAAACACGTTTCGTTTCACTTGTTAAATCAGTACCAAACTGAACATAGAATTGTACCTCTTTTTTTTGCTTTTGTATTACCTCTCGTTATAGACGTATATATTTATATATATATATATTTATTTTATTTATTTATTTAATTAGGTATGTATACGTGTATGAAATATGCGTGTGTAGTGTGTATATGTGTGTGAGAGAGACAACATTAATGCACTTACACACGGATGCTTACACACGTAAACTGTCTTCTTTTCTCATGTTCTCTGTGTTTTCATCTTGTTTTCTTTTTAACTTGCACGCAATAATCACAGCCACCTATCCAGATACGCGCTCACGCACACCCAAATACGCACCTATCGCACTCGCATTCCATATACCTTCGGTATACGTTTTTTATCTATTTTCGTTCGTTAATATTTATAATATATATATATATCTATATGTATATATTTATATTTGTATATTGCTGAGATATCTTCTTGTGTATTATACATAGAAATAGGTGCCGAAACGAGCTGCTCTGTTCCTTTTTTTTTCTTTTATCATTTTTCCATTTCGATTACATATGTATAATATCGTTCTTTTTTTATTTATTTTCTTGTACGATCATAATAATTAATGAATAAGAAAAAGGGGGACATGCGACTCGAATGCCGTATGCGATGTTTCCACATTTTGTTTTATTTTTTATTCGCACTTACTAAACTTCGTTTTCGTCTTTACCATTCCTTTTTTTGTATATCTCCTTAAAATCGTCCTTGCTTCTAATTAAATTCCCTTTCCCGAATTCCATTCTCCTAACAGCATACTTTCACACTTTCAAATTCGCTGGGTGCTGGTTTTGGGCCGTGCTGGGGCCCGTAAATCAATAAATAAATAGAGGAACAACATTCTTCAAACATCTTTTTTTTCTTATAACAACATTAGAGGCTCTTGGAACGTAACGCAACAAATGTTCAACAATACAATCACGAAAACAAATAGAAGGCACTCTTACATTTTTTTTATCAACAAATTAATTTCTTTTCGTAACGACTCACGGGTAATCTATATGCGTCCTAGGCCTTTGTCGTCTCATCTACGTGTCCCTCGAATTATATTTCTCCCTTTTTTTTTTTTGTTTCTTACTCTTCCGTTCTGTTTATTCTTTCCCTTTTCTCTCTTTTACATAAACCGCTATATATTTCGCCGCGACATCTAAATCACAGCGCCGCACAAACCTTCGGTTCGTTATCATTCTTCGTTTTCCTCATTTAAATAGACAATAATAGCTACAATATGCGAGATATGAGATAACACATTTCTCGTTATAGATAAAAGAAATTTATACGTTCATAACAATTAGGTAGAATATTATTTAACCTTTTATATTATAATAATTTAATTATTGTTATTTGCTTGGAAGCTCACAGCCGACACATTTATTTAATTCATTATTACATACTTGTTTTTTTTTGTTCTTTTAAAGGTATATCTTTTTACCGTATTCGTTTTTCGGGTATTTAGGGCATCTCTTTTTCTCTTTTTTCATCGTTTTTTTTTGTAACAGCTATTTTTACGACCATCTGTCTTTTTCTCCTTTTTCTGTTTTTTTGTTTCTTTGTTAAGTTTTAAATATTTCTTCCTGCGTCTTTCTTGCGCGGATAACTTGTCGAAAAAAAGAAGAAATGTAAATCAGTATATTATTATTTCTTTTTCTACTGTGGCGTCTCGAAATTGCGTGAGAATGAGTTATATTTTGTTCACGGTTACTCTAATTAAACTATAAGTACTGGTTTTACCATCAGGTAGAAAATCAAAACTGAGAGATGTGGCAGTGCCTTGAGCAACCGTCTTTTTTTTTATGAAATCAACTCTATTTCTGCCTCCCTATTACCCTCCGCTTCATCGTTATCGTTTATCGACATCACTACCATTTTTTTTTTCTTTGAACACATAACAAATCGCTCGTCTTTGTACGATAATAACATATTATTTGTTGTTACCATATTACTTCCTTTTTTTTGTATGTTTTCTTCTGTCCTATCATCTGTTTGTAATCCATCTATCCTACTCTAGCCTTGCTCGTGAGATTCAATGGTTTATCGAGCCTATCGCGCATAAACGTTAAATACTGCATATATAACATATATAGATTTTAAATAATGTGTAGCATATCTGTATTATCTATTATGATAGAATTGTTATCATTTTTTCTTCTTCGTCTCTTTCGTTAAACATTTCGGTTTTTATTTAAAGAGATATATATAATAATATAGCTTGACTTCGAATTTTCTCTTATTTCCTTTGTTTCACGTTACTCTAATTATATCTGCTCTGTTCGATAGATACGTACATACATATATATGTAGGTACATATACACATCCACCTGAGTATACGTATATATGTATTTACATATATATAATATATATTAATCGTATATATTGTTTTCTTTTCATAACTAATATAATAATCTTTAAATATCGTATATATATTTTTATCTTATATATATATATATATAATATATAATATATAATATATTCTTTTATAAATGCTTAACAATTTAGTACATTTAATAATTTACCGAAGAGCAATAATTTACATTTACATTTATGGAGATTTTTTATCTAGTCTGCATATTTTCCTCGTTCTTTCCTTTGTTTCCATTTCCTTTTCTTACTTTTTTCTATAGATTTGGGATTGAGATCACAAGAGAATAGAGCAAATGTGTATTTTCGAATGTGTTCAAGTTCATTCGCATTCGTGCTGTCTATGCAGATTTTTTTCAAAATATATTAATTATTGGGATCGTTCGTGAATCGACACGTCTCTTTTAATTTATTATTTTCTCTCTCTCATACGGCTTCGAAATCGGGATGCATCTATCTACCTACCTAACTATATCTTTATCTACCTGTCACTAACCTATTATATTAAACACGTACGTATCGTTATTACACGTACTGTTAGGACCGAAAGAAGAAGAAAGGGAGGAAAAACGAATCGAGCCTGTGTACGCATACGTGTTGTTATTAATGTATATCGAGAGAACGAATTTTAAAGGGTCAGAGCTTGCATCTGATGGCACGCGTCGCTCAGCTGACCTTGGTCGCCAGCAGGATGACCCGGATGAGTCCTTGGCGTTCCGGGCGGTGTTATCGGCATTCTTCCAACGCCTGGTGGAGCATCACCGGCTCCTCCAAGACTATCGTCCGCTACTTTGTTACCGGCCTGTATTATTCCATTGACCTTGTACTTGTTCTGCCGTAACATCGTTGTGGTAGCTGCCTGGGAATTGGAATTCGCGTACTTCTCCGTCGGTTTTCTGCTTGCGGTTAACGCAGGAGCGATGGTGTACCGACGTTGAGCGTTCGACTGTTGTGGCTGCTGCTGATGCTGGGACGGGGCTAAGGATGGCTGATAGCGGTTTTGCGCTGGATTGTAGAACTGGACCTGGGAGGTGGGTGGTGACAAAGTTGGAAGGGGTCTTGTCATGGGCGAATACGGCGCTGGCGGTGGGCTCACCGGCTTCTCCGAACTACTATTCTCCGTCCCTTGCACACCCTGTGAATTACTATTCTCGTTTTCGATATTAGTCACGTATTTATCATTTGACTGACTATTGGAATTGTTACCTCCATCGGTTTGTCCGGCGATCACCCCGTTGTTTCTATAGTTCGTCGTATTTTTACGGCTAGGATAGTTACTCGGTTTTGTCGCGTTCTCGAAATACTGATCACCGCCGCTATTAGTCTTACGGCCGTTCGCGTAATCGAAACTCGCCGCTGGATTAAACATTTTCTGTGTATTCGTGCAACTATATGGCTGACCGCTGGTTGTATTCGAACCAAACGATTTTTGGTTGTAATTCTCTGATGACTTTTGTGCTACGAAGGAAGCCGGGGAGCCCACGTTCGAGCCAACCGCCTTTTTGCTATATTGCATGGAGAATCGCGAACTCATTGCCGGCGTCGTGTACTTATAGTTTCCATCTATGTTACTATGCTTGTACGGTTGAGAATTCCCTACATTTTGAGCTCGAAAGAATGGATTCTGATGAGACAACGCGATCCCGTGATTCTGCGATTTCGAATAGTTATTTTGGCCGTTCATGTTCCCGGATTTCGTGTAATCTCTGGAATTGAAACACTGATTCTTGTTCGAAGAATCGAATAACTGTTGTGATATTGACGGAGGTGTCGGCAACAGGCTGGTACCACCGGATGCGTTATGAAATGGAGATGTATGCGTGTGAGGAATGTAAACGGCTGCCGGATGATACACGATTGCCCTGCAATGCATCTGATTGCCACTGCAATCGTCAGTTTCATTTAAACATGTCTGGGAACTGTACAAGTTAGCGGTGTGTATCGCGATTGGATGATAATTGGTGTAACGACCGGACATGGGAAATTTCACGGGCATTAAGGACACCAAGGGTGTGGCTGACCCTGAAGCAGCCTGTGTTTCACCATGTGCTTGCTCCGAGTGGCTTGATGTCGAACGAGAATCCTACGATTTATTTCACAGATGGTAGTTTTCCGTCCATTGCTTGGTTCTTTTCTTAATTAATCAATATAATCGATCGATTTACATGATATGTATCATGGATACATCTCTATACACGCTAATGATGTTGCATTTACACTAGCATGAAACAATTAAGTCATCTCAGTATTTAGATTCCCTTTTCAAAGAGATGTTTTCTTATATCTTTAACAGTTTAAAAAATAATCGCGTAAATGTAGGATGAACCAATAGCCACAACTGTGGTTGGAAAAAGATTATGGTTCTTCTTTGTTTTTAGATACAATGCAACCTTTAAAATTTACTACAGGAAAGAATAAATCAGAATTAGAGGAGAAAACTATTATAATTATTTACGTAATTTCGTATTATAATTTTACAATTATCACTTATAATTATTATTAGAATTAATTAATGAAATATTGTGACTATTGATCTACCTTATAAAAGGCTTCCTTATAGTCTGATAATCATTAAAATTTTTATACTATATTCTATGGAAACCTATTATATATTACTAAAAAAAAGAGAAGTAAAGATAGTGACTTACCTCCTGAGGAGCAACCTGACCATCAGACGAAGACGTTTGTTGACATGAGGCATCAGTAGGGAAAAGTAATAGTTGCTGATCGGTCAATCCCATGGATGCATGCGGTGGAGGAGGTGGATGGGGCCCAGCTGCGAACGGATAATAAATGTGGTCCATCTGAGGAGGCGCAGGACCTGCAGGCACCGGTGGATGATGATGCGGCGGTGGAGCGGCAGGAGGATAGAAATGCGTTGGCGGCGGAGGGGGTAAAGATGGAATTGGCTGTGGAGGACCCGTTGGTGGACTGGTCGCCCCTGTGCCATTGTTACCACTTCCGGAATTACTGTTACCGCCACTCGTGCTGTTCTGCGAGTTGTTCGTTGGATACAAGTACTGATGAGCTCCGGCGGCGACTGCCCCTGCATAACACTCGTACTGCACAGAAAGAAAAACATCATCGATCAGTTAATTATTCAAAGAATATACCGGGATGATCTATCTTTAGAATAAAAGAAAGAAGAAAATATCGTACATTATATAATCATCTTGTACGTTGATCTCGTTTGGAAGTACTAAGATCAATATACAGGTTACAAGATGAAATCTGCTGTCAATTGATGTTTTCAGGACACTCAAATACAAAATACTTTACCTTAACATTTTGTGCATGCCTATAATTTAAATTATACATTTTATACTTTTTATCTTTTTTCGTCTTTTAAATAGAAGATTACTACATAGTAGACAATGAATGTCATACATGTCTCTTTCCATATTCTCTGCGCAATATAAAAATACAACATATAGAACAATGTGAATGAAGAAGTCGAAAGATACATAAATGCGCGCTTCAAAAGGTGAATATGAAATCATCAATAACATTATGCTGTAATACAACACATTATACGAAAAACAACATACTTGTGACATTTTGTACGATAATAAAATTCTTTTTATTGCAACATAAGCACAATAAATGTGTACTTATAGACTAGATGGGAAATTTACATTCATTCATACGCGCAACTCGTATGTGAGATTATTAATACAAATCGTTAATTATGTGAAAAAAAGATAAGTGGTGCATGCATTCTGATAGGCCATGCAGAAGTCCAACAAAGAAAACGCACAAAGATAATGCGCTGCATGCTAGTCACTTAGCATAGACCATGTACCTTTAGACCTCAATACTGTATAGCGTCGAGAAGGACGTAAGTAGGCATTTGCTGAGGGTTGGGTAGAAACGCCGGTGGTATGGCTTCTCCCATCAAACCATTTGTCTGTCAAACCGCAACCGATTTATCGTTTAATATAAATACAAGCTATACCCATAGACAATTCATATGATAGGGCGTGAACAAAGGACCCAAGATTAAAAAGGAGTTCAGAGAAAGAAGTCGGCATAGTCTATTATCTGTTATGTTACCTACCGGCATAGGCGAATACTGATATTGTTGTGGCATGTAAAGAGATGGAGCAGGACACGGATACATCACAGGCGTGAAAGTTTGATGACCTGTAGCTTGTGGTCCTAATTATCGAAATCAAATCGTTCAATTAACATAAACATTTCGATCTTCTAAAAATTACGATCATGGTTTTTCGTGAAATTTACCGAACACTCCAGTAGCTTGATAAATAGTTGCTGGATCGGTCGGTGGAGCAATTGGTGTTGTTGGTGTTGGAGCTGTTGTGTTATAAAATGTCATGCCATTTTGGTATGTCAATCCCATACCTGGTAAAAATAAAAAATTTCATATAATAAAATATTTATGTAACTATAATTAATTAATAAATTAAATTTATAACATTACAAAATATAATTACACTAACCATTTGGGTAATAGTAAGTACTAGTAGGCACAGAGGGTGGTGAGCCAGAACCACCATCCAAAGATCTATTGAAAGGTTGTTTTTTAATTGCAGGTGCTATATTTAATTTTCTTTCCCTTAATACAATGCATTCAGACTATAAACAAAATAATTTCACATTACTACCATGGTTGTTATATCTTTAACTACTAAATATATTAAACATATGTATTACAAACCTCTTGCTGAAGTCTTTTTGCTTCTTCCTCAGTTTCAAATGTAACAAATCCATAACCTTTGGAAACACCAGCTCGGTCAGCAATTATTTTTGTAGCCTTTACATTGCCATAAGAGGAGAAAAGCTCAGCAAGTTCTTCTACACTGGTATTAGCTGAAATACCGCCTACAAAGATGCGATTTGGAACCAAGGTACCATATTTTGGTGCAGCCATTGTGAGACTTGTTGCTGAGGCAGGGCTAGAGGCTGGACTAGACCCCTCAGTACCACCCGTTGATGCCGAACTCTAAATAACATGACTAATATTAAAACAACGCAGCTAATATATATGTAGAATGCAAGGATATAATTAAAAAATAATGAAATAAATATAGAATATCTATGTTAGAATATAGTTGTAGTATACAAAAATTTTATATCGAACACATTCGATTATAGACATACCAAAAATTTACTAAGTGATAAAATAATAAAGGGTAAAGTAATAATAATAAATAATGTAAAAATAAATGTAGGCAATAAAACTTTATATTTTGTTATAAATTATGTGCTTAATTAAGTTACTATGTAAATGTCACATTTTCCGTGTATATGTTACTCATTAAGAAAATAGGCACGATCCCGAAGTAACTATGAAAACTACAATTTCCATAATCATTTGTACACATATACAAGACACCCAAATATCAATATGAAACTAATCGGACTGTCAGTGATCTGAAAGCCTGCATCCAAACAAAAACAATTGGTTCGTCAATCCGTACATTATTATTGTTCATTTTTCTATAACGATAAATAAACGTAGGTTATGCTAGATCGTTTCACTATACAAAAGCATCGGGGACGAACGTGAAGAAGCGTGCCGACAATACGCGTCGAAATCGTCGATGCGATGGCATTTACTCGAACGTTACCTAAAAATATTGACAAGCGACAGAACTGTTCGCCTAATAGCTAAGATTCGAAGCATCGATAACAATGAATTAATAGGGGATTATTTGACAAGGACAACGAGGCTAATACGCCACTGTCTCAAGCAATGGTAACGTCACCTTCGTTAATGAGAACGTACTCACGGTATGAAAAATGAATTTTGTCACAGGGTTAGATGCAAAATCTTCGCGTATGAATGCTCACCATCTTCGCGATAGTCGGGCGTGTAAATGAGTTTGTCGGCCGTGAGGTTGTCCTAGCAGCTTGAAGGTACCCTGGCCTCGCACGAGGTCACCTGGGTGCCCAGGGACTGCCAAGGACCGTTGCAACCACTTCAAAAGGACTTCCAGCCTCCGGCGAAGCTGCTGTTCCTTCTCGCTAAACCTCCAAACACTACAGACACTTTTACAAGATGGCGGTCATACGCGCCGTTCAGGGCGCTAATATTCCAGATTTTAAATTCTCGATTTCGTCAGACTGACGCGACGGTCGAGATCCTCCGCCTCGTCGATACGTGTTCGTGCACGTTCCAAAATACAGAAATGAATATTTTTAATTTCTTAAAACTTAATAGAATCTATATATATATATAATATGATATATTTGTTACATTTGATTTAAATAATAGAGGTAGGATTTTAATTTTATATAGTACAAATACTCTCGTTTGATGGAAAATTATAGTTATATAGTTAAAAAATTGATATTACTATAAAAGGAAAGGGAAATGAATTTAAAAACTTCTTGGAATATAATATATTAAAATATGTAACATCATGTTTTTGATCAATACGATTTGAGTTTTCTATATTACGTTTGCCCTTGTTAGGCAGAAAATTGTAATTTATACACGTAGTTAGAAAATCTATATTGCTATAAAAGCAAAGAAAAATGAAACTTAGATATTTCTTAAAGTATAATGTATTAAAGTATGTAGTAAAATGTGTTTATCACGCCCGATTCAAATTTTCTAAATTACGTTCGCTTTTTGATAGAAATTGTAGTTATATATTTAGAAAATTTATATTGCTATAAAAGGGGAGAGAAATAAATCTTCTAGGAAATTTTATAAAATATCATATATTGCAGTACATTATGTATGACGTTTGTCACACGTGACTCAAATTTTCTAAATTATATTCGTCCATGTTTGGTGAAAATTGTAGTTATATTCAGAAAATTTATTTTTAACGCCGTAGTTTTGGAACATATAACTATTGGTAAGTAGTATATAGTGGAACTGTCATACGTAGTCGTATAATAAAATTTCAGTGTTGGATGAAAGAAGTATTGAGGAAGATGTAAATATTAAGTTCCCGTTTCTTCAAGACAGTTTACGATATTAAAAAGTTTAAAATTTATTATTATTAAATAGTTTAATATTTCTCATATGACATATGTTATATAATAAATTAATTTAAGTTATAGCCTTTTCAGATCCTTTTTATATAAAATGAAAAATATAATAAACATCGCTGTTTATTATTATTTTCTTTTATTATTTATTTAATATACGATATTTTAACTGTATAGCACTGAGAAAGATAAGAATTTTCATTTTTAAAATTTTTTAAATAATAATTTTTATCCATTTTCATCGATTTACAAAATTTACCATATTTTCGTCAATTTTGAAGAAATACTATGAAATTTGGAGTACTAATTTCAACAAGATTGGAGCATTCTTTCATATAAAAAGTTACACCCGGCAGTAAAGTAAATATAATAATAAATTATTGTTATATAAGCATTCGTGTTTTTTAATTTTAAATCTATATTGTTTAAAATTACCGAAGTTGTGGATGAATTCAATTTTATCACAATGGCGGTGATTGATTGCGGTTACTATGGTTCATGTTGGTTTCCCTTTATTCACGAAGCTTACCTAATTTTTGATGCGTAGACATTCAAAGGATTGCTTCTCAGTAACAAACATGATTACCTATGGACTAACCCGCGATGAATAACCGAATAAGAACACTGAAATTGAAACGAGAAACGAGAACGGAGAGAAAAACTAAAATGTGCTTCCTCACAGCATTGTTGACTTCGAAAGACTGAAACATTCGCCGCCGTACCGCTCTCATCATTATGCCATCTGTAACTTTATTAATATCCCAATAAATAAATTTTTTACACACTTATTACTACTAGAAATATATTCAGTAACTTTTATGATGAATTTTTACTTGAAAAAAAGCAGGTATTTTGTCAAATAATATACTCGATGAAATATCACAGCATTAGTTTGACTCCAGTAGCATTAGCGATTATACGGATATTCGATGTTCAAATGTTATGAAAAAAATAAATGATGTTTGAATACATAGGTTAAAGAATTCACCTTTATCTCCCTGTATATGAATACATGCTACGAAATATTATTTATTCGTCATAGCTTTAATTTTATATTTTATTTATTATTTAATATAAATCTAAGGTAACAAACGCGATGGGGTTAATAGATACAATATAAACTTTATTAAACTTAATAATATTCGTATATATACAAGAAATGTACAGTAAATTATTTATGTATATCTTAATCTTCATACATTGCTTAGGTCGATAGATGTTGATTTTTCAAAAACAGTACACATATGTTCTCCTTTCAATAATTTGAAATTGCTCCTGAAGTAATATTTAAGTTCTGAAATTTACAAAAATCGTAGGTTATTATAATCCTTTTGACAAGATCGACATTTTATTTTTATGAAAATAAAAAACTATACATATATAGCTTTCTAAATATATAATTTTTTTCATCTGCGAAATAATACAGTAAATTATCACAAAGAATGAATTTTACAATATATATATATATATATAGTTTTGTTAAGTAAATAAAAAGTAACTCGATAATTAATAATATTATTGTTATATCACCAGTTATCATTAACTTACATATTTTTTGTGCATAGCAAGGCAAAAAGTGCAGACTTGCGGCCTTGTTTGTGAATCAGTCCAATAATTTGTTCCGTAAAGTCCGCTGCTATCCTCAACGCGTAAACACGGTTGATCTATAGGACCGGCAACAAGAACAGCACCCAAATGGCTGATGTAACTGCTCGCTAATCTCAATGTCTCTATTTTTGATAATTTCCTATCCGCAGGTTCCGTTGGTATTAAAGTTCTCAAGGTACTGAAAGCCGTGTTCACACTGCAGAGCGAAGATTGGATTTCTTGAATTTCGCGTTTGGATCCCTTACCCTCGCTTAGAGTATTCGCGAATTTTTCATAACTGAATATTCTCCTGAACCAAAAGACGAACATCTCGTTTACACACTACTCAAAGTAATTAGAGAAGCTTCTGTTTTACAATTATAATTCAATACATATATAATAATTTAATTATCTTATTAATTTGTCATTAACAAGTTATTCAAATAAATATTCCTCTAATTACTTTGAACAGTACAGTATCCCATTCTCTGTAATTTAACTTTTAAGTTTGTATTATCGTATCTTTACAGAGTATATAAACACTTCAAGCATTATTTTAATTGTTTTATTATTATGTTTTAAAAAATATATTTTTAATGTCTTAGAAAAAAAGATGATTATTTTATGATTAAAGATATATTTTCACCTATGAGTGCGATCCCTTTCACGTGCGTTCGCTTGATAACGTTGCTTTGATGATTCCTCTTTCTTTCGTGCAGCCATGCTGCACTGTGCAGTTATCAGTTAATCGTTAAATAACTACAGTAACTCAAAAGAGGCGTCCGACCACACTAGCGGTTCGTTTATGAATGACTAAGCCGCTGTGGCTTCCTTCGTTTCCTCCAGGATTCCCTCTTCCCCGATATGCGTTGCCGTTAACCCCCACCCTACCCCTTCCCTTTACTAGAATACACATGTGAAATACACGTGCATCCGATTAGGGGCGAACGAGCCACTTGCACCATGTTTGGCTAGTAAAAACAGAATACGTTAATAATTTCGAAAATATATATAAACATAACAAAATAAGTATGTATATATAAATAATAGAAAGTAACATTTACTGAAGTCGTATTCAATTTTTAAAAAATTGAAATACATGAAATTCAACATTTTTGTCAAATCATGCATAACAGCCAAAAAAAGGAATTGTTAACTAAATAAATTACATAATTAGGATTGATTAGCTAGTTAAAAATACAGAAATGAGTAGTTAAGGTAAACTAATAGCTATATTAATATAAAGAAATTGAAAAAGCATCCCAAAAGCGTCCCCCAAAACTATTAAGTACTAGCAATAATTATCTTGATGATTACCTTCTTATTAATGTATAGAGATATCTTGAAAATAATTTTTTCTAATATTCTTTCAACAGTTTGCGATTTTGTAACATAGGAAATAGTTTCAGAATGGTCAACGTGACACTTGTTTCCTTCTACAGACACAAACATAGAAACATACATAGATGTGATGACTCCCACGTAAAGTGGTCGGAGGCTGGGTTTCACATTACGGTCAATAAAAACCAACCGACGACCGGTAGAAAGAGCGAGGAAAACAAATACCATGTGTAAAATTAATTAGGCTAGGTCTGATGTTAGTTTCTGACTGATTCATGACTGGCCTTTTTATAAATTCGTAGAATATTATAGCGTTGGATATAAATTACCGTGACACGAAAAAATAGTGTATTTTATAAGACAGGCATTTATTTTCTGTCCAGGGAATCCAGTGACAGGCAAACTGGTAATAAGAAATTATACAATGATTTGATCTTCTGATCACATAAAATTTTCCATTTGACGTATTCACTTTTCCTATTTTCTCTGGTAACAGATTAATGAAGAAAAAAATGTCTGCTTGAGATTACGTTGTATTAACGCAAATGTATATAATTCTCTCACAGATAGTTGTATGGTGACATAGGAAAAATATACTATAGTCTCGTAAGTGCAAGCAGACATTGACAGTACATTGATCATTCCACATCTGAATCATACTTTTTCATTTTGAAATTAATATCGAATATTTCTTTATGAAGAAAATAGAGAAAAAAAGATACGATAAAACTGGATGTTTCTATGAAATATTTTACTTAATTAAATAACTACATTACACTGAATTAATTATATAGCAGAAAATTTATATGTTTGAATTGTCGTCAGAACTTTTACTCTTTTCTCTTTCATTGAAAACACGCATTAATTTCCAGTGCCTGCACAGTGCATACAGAATATTTTTGTGAACATTACACACGATGAAAGATTATGCGTTCGCTCACATCATTTTTCTACAAACTTTTTTAAACTTTGGTCACTTCGTTACAAAGTTTGCTTTTTTACCATTTTTTTGTGTTTTGTTCTTTAATTACTAATCAGCCGCTCGATCAAACTAGTATCAAACGCTCGTGGTCTTCGGAGTAAAATCTTAAAAGGATACATATAGAAAATATACAAATTGTCCGACACAGAAATTACAATAATTATTTAAAACTTAAGTTACATCTTATGATACGCTAAAACACGAAAAGTCTGTGAGAAAATCATTTATGAATTGTTTTATGATGCACAGACAGTTAACATGTTCGGGAAGCTACTCTAAAGATTATAAAATTATTATTCGTCTCAAAAACACGATTTGTGTTCGTCGGTACATAATCGAGTGTTGTAAATTGTAAAATAAACGGACAACGATTTCTTGCGCGTAAGCACGAAAGAACTAAAAAACAAAAAAAGAAGAAACACGGTGAACCACTTCTCTTCTGAACACTTTGGCATTATTACCGCTGTGAGAAATGAAATCAAACGGAAATAAATCTCGTTTGAGCATATGGTAATATCGTGGTTTCGATAATATATATAATATATATAGAAATTTCAAACAAATTTACACGTCAAGCGGTCGCTGTATATATATATATATATATATATATACATATATATATATATATAAATATACATATATATATAAATATATATATATTTATATATACATACATACACATATTTATATATATATATATAAATTTCAATCCTCCATAGTGCTAGATAAATCTAGCTCTATTCTTTAAATCGTGTCATATTTACACTAAAAAGTTACACGTCGTAACAATCCTTACGTTTTTATATTCTCATTAATTACTTAACTTTAAAGAAAAACCGCAAAAATAATTTTTGATCATAAACGTAAGGTCAGCGATCTTGAGCAGATCGTTTCTATTTTTTTTTTTTTTTTTTTGTTTATCCTTGCACCTTTTTTCTTATCTCTTTTTTTTTTTGTCAATTGCAAAGCATGACGTCTTGTGCTCGATCACCGCCTGACGAGTACTCGTTAATTGTTTCTAACGAGGACCGTCGCGTCCCTAATTATAAAGGATATCATTAGAATATATAAATACAATTACACTTAAGGGCGTGATCCACGTGCAGCTTCTTCCAGTGCGCGAACTTTAAGCTCACGCTCGCGCTGTTGTCTAAAAAACACCCTTTGTTAGTCCGATACCACTGGTCGTCTAAATCAAGCATACGTATAATTGTATAGCTTTGTTATGGATTTCAAAGGACGAACCTTAGATATTCCTCGTGGTGTGCAACAAGCGATGCATGAGGAGGGAATCGATCGCGTTCCATCATTAGATGACGTTGTAATTGCTCGTGATGCGCCGCCATATCTGCGTACGGTCTTCCAAGAAGTTCTGCGGGATGAAGAGCCAGTGCTGGGTCACGGGGCATTAAGCCTGGTCGAGGATAATTTGCACCAGCTGCCGCTGTACAGATAGAAAACATTAGTAAATTGTAAAAGACGATCGTGTTGCCTTCATAAGATAAATAAAGCCTTGAGAAAACTTATAGATAAACGGGCATGCATGATGAAGCGTGAGATTTGTTGGACGATATTTTTGGTTTCGTATGCCGCTGCACTGTAACAACTTTCTTCTTTCTCTATTCCCTGTCCAAAATTAACTGGTCGCCCAAAACAGGATCAACTCTTATTTCTTCATCTTGCATTTAATCCTTGCAATATTACACAGAAGTACCTTTATTATCTAGCATAGATGAAAATACCAGTAAGAAGTAAATTAATTAGTAAACTTAAAAATTAATTTCCAGGTAATATATAATAAAAACAAATAAGATCAAAATATCTCCTTTCATACTCCAAGGACTAATACAAATGCTACACTTGCATGATTACTCTTAAACGATCCTGAACAATCAGTTGATTTTGGATAGATTTATATAATAACGTTAATAAGATGTTATAATAGGATGATATGATAATAAAAACATATAGACGTTATGTTGCTGTAATGTTGATAAATTATGCAAATAATGTGCAGCTTTTAAAAGAATATTGTCATAGATGGATAATAAATATCATAAATGTTTGTGCAGTACAGACACATTGTGTCACTCCCATTCACGCACGTACCACACACACAATCATTGCAGTTTACTTAAAGGTAATTCACGCTATTAAAAATTCATAGAATCTTTATTGATGAATCGTACCTTCACCCAGAAACTGCGCTCGATGATCGAAAAGCTCTGGTTTCAAGTTAATATAATATGGCATAGCGAGAAAAGCGACAGAAAAATGCAAAAAAAATTTTTGCCGCAGAGAAAAATTTATATTTCTCTCTATATTTTTGTTGTCTTTTTCTTTATGAAAAAGGTAAGCTGTTGGTGGCAGTTAGAATGCTTTCCATTTAAGTTAGAGTGACTGATATTAAATTGATTAGGTGAAAAGCACGTTACAGTACGCTTACACGCAATTGACCGCTTTACCGATCACGGACTCGTTATCTTACAAAAAAGAAAAATAAAGATTCAGAGAAATCTTACTATTCAAAAAATACATCTAATAAGATTATCTCCTAACTTTATGATCTTACTTTAAAAATTGAATATATGTGATTCTTATATGTTAATTTAGGCTTGGTTTTACATTTTCAATTGTATCAATAAAAAATTAAATTATAATTATAGAACTAATCGCTTGTAAACGTTTTCAAATTATAGAAATGTTCTCAGTAGACTGGAGATGTCTATAAAAATTCATATTGTTATGAACACAACTAAAGAAATGGAATCTATGCAAAGATTTGTCCCACTTTCTAAATATAATATATATAAAATATAAAGTGAAATAGAATATATGATATAGATATAAATATGGATATTCTTTATACATATCTCTATATTAAGTCTGTACATCTTTAAACTCCCTATAAATGCATAAATATCCGCAATCTACTTATCAAATTTAATCAAGATCAAAAAAGTCTAATATCTATACTCTTATGGGTAAAAGTAAAATCGTGATATACTTATACACATGTATGTATAAAAGAAATCCTTGTTGGTTCTAAGATTATAGAGATAGTCGGTGAAAGGAGCGATCATCGTGCGGGAGCGTACTCAAACATCCTGATTTATAGGACCTACCAGGCAGGGGGAATCCAGCTGCAGCCGCAGCCGCTTCCTGCTGTTGCTGAGCCTGTTGCTGGGCCTGCTGCTGTCCCGGATGTAAGTGTAAGTGCGTATGCGCATGCGTATGCGCGTGAGTGTGAGCATGATACTCGGGCGAAATGCCAGCCATCTGCAACCGGACCATCGGGTCAGCAGCTAGAGCCAGTCGCTCGTCCAGCTGGCCGTGGTGATGAGCCGCTACGGGATGGCCAGCCCCTGCACCCGCTGGCCCCCCGCCGGCTGCAGTCGGTATCCCTAAACCCGACAGCGCCTCGATCAAACATACTGTCCCAGTCGTACTCTTAATTCTAACCAGCTACGTTGTAGTTCTCCCGACAATGAATTCTTTTTTGATTTTTTTTGCGGCACTCTTCTGTCAGATCTTCGACCGATAGCTGCGTCTTACATCATTACTTGATCATTTGGTAATTATATGATGAACATAAGAAGCAGCTAACATTCGAAAACAATCATTATCTCGCTTTATCCCTAAATTAACGTTGTCCACCGAATAATCATATATCTATGGTATTAGAATATAAGCTCCATGAGTTTTGGGATTGTAATTTGGACAACGCTGATTTAGATTCTAAACTCGGTCGAATCTCGCCAATTTTCTCAATCAAATCAAAATCATAATCGCTGTTCAAGGTTCTCGGATATAAAATGTATTCTTTTGAAAAGTTGTTCTGACTTCTTGTCCGTATTGTAGCTAATTGCATCAGAAATTAAACACCATAGCCTTAATATGGTAAATGATTATAAACTCTAACTTGTAATCATCTACTCAAGTTTGTACTTGACATGATAAAGCCAGCTGCAATGCAGCCAAGAGTACTGGAACAACGTTTTGAAAAGCCACAGCTTACATCTGAAATCCTGATCAGCAGCAACCCGGGCCATGAAAGCCTAAAATCACTCATCCATAGTTAATTTTGCGTTCAGTCCAATATGCGAGAAGAAAGATACGCATTTCGAGGGGAATGGTAGACCCTTACTGGTAGAGAGTTAACATTACCTAGTCTTTCTAAACGTTCTCTTTCCAACTGGCTGGGTCCAGGCGGTGCTCCATAAAGACTGAATTGATGGAGAGCCTGAGGAGGCCCTGACGGTCCAGGAGCGAGTCCAGCGGCCGCGTAACGTCGATGAATTTCCAACCAATGTGGATCCACTGGCGCTGGCATAGGTCTAGGCGTTCCCTTCAGAAGTTCCTCTTTTAATCGATCGTTTAATTCTCGTTCGCGTAATTCTCTTATCTCTCGTTCTCTCTTTTCACGTTCTAAATGTTCTAGTTCTAAGCGTTCTCGAGCAGCAGGACTATACATGTAATGTAACATCGGATCTGGTGGCGCAGGATGTCTAGCAGGTGAAAATGCAGCGTGTGGCCGAGCGTACTCGGACAACTGTCTCAAAGCAGGAGTATCAGCGTAGGATCCCGGTCTTGCGGCATATCTGTCATACGGAGACACGACAGGCTCAAGAGGCCCACGACTAGGCGGCTTACATGTTTCTGGCTGCTTCTCAGGCGTGGTCATTTTCCTAGCTTGTTGCGCCGCAGCTCTATCACGTTCTTCTCTTTCCCTCTCTGCCTGCTTCCTCGACCTTTCCTCTCTCTTTCTTGCTAACTTCGAATCTGGGACAGGCTTGAACATCAGATCTGTTCTGGTGCAAGAGTTGTTCTCGCCTCGGTTCCAATGTCGTAGAAATATGGCAGATTGTGATCTGTGACATTCAGAATCTTCAATTCGAGGTTCTGGAGATGGGCCTCGTGGGCTTGGTGGTTCTTCTTGTTCTTGTTCTACGAGGTCAGGTTCTATTTTAGGTTCAGGAGCGACTGGAGGCTGAGATTGCGGCGGTCTATGGTGATGATGCGCTGAGCTACTGGATGTCAGACATGTGGTTGGAACTAGCGATGGCTTACGTTGAGTATTATGTGAACTGTGCGACGAAGAGTGACTATGAGAACTGTGAGAGGAGATCGTCAACAGTTTGTCATGATGCAGAGCCGTGGCTTGATGCATTGTAGAAGAGTGATGATGCGTCGCGATGAGATTCTCTCCTTCTTCTCTCGTTGTCACACTGGAACTTGTGCTTGAATGATGTGCCGTCATCATAGTTGTACTTTCTTGACTCCTTTGTGGGGATGGAGGAGGGATTGCGTGGGGAACACCGTAAGGATATGGTGGAAACGAGGGATAAGCACCAACTGGAGCATAACCTGGGTAAGCATGAGGATGATACGGATGCATGGCGGTAAATAATGAGTGATGCATCAAGGGATGGTGTGGGTGGAATGGATGAGCCATATGAGGACTTGGTTGCTGGGCTGGATGCATCACAGGCTGTGGAATAGACGTAGGTGGTGGTGGAAGAGTCGGCGTTGGGGAAGCTGCTACAGATTGTATTTGAGGAACAGGTTGACTGCTTGGTATGGAGTGCTTGCTAGGTGTTGGTGGTTTGCTGGAACTATCTGGATCTTTTTTAATATTCTCCAAACTCGGACCAGGAAAACCAGACTGAAAACCAGGAACTTTGACTTCCTTTAAACTTTGAAGCGGATCTGGCTCAGGAGGAATAATCTCTTGCTTGATCTTCAAATTTTGAGGCTCCATCGGTGGCGTTCCAGCTAAATTGTACATCGGTGACGGTTTCTCCATGGATAACATTCCACTTGACTGAATGGGTTGGAACAGATTATTCGATTCATTCCTCTCAGGCTCGTTATTTTCTGGTCTTTCTGGTATCCTCTCTGGTATTCTATCAGGTATCCTACTATCTCTAATCCGTTCCGGAGGTAATCTGTCGTCGGAAATTCGTTCGGACATTCTGTTTTCAGAAGACATGACGGTTAAGCCAAGTGGTTGTGGCGAACTCGGCATCTGAGGCATCTGCGTCATATTCGTTGGTATGCTTTGCGAGATATTGAGGTTCAATGGTGGTCCCGGTATGCTTTGAGGCATATTTTGCGTACTTGACAGGTTCTCACCGTGTGCTCGAAGGTTTTGTGTTGGTCCCATGTTTTGCGCATTTGACATATTCTGCGGTATGTTCGGCGGCATCTGCATACTCTGTGATAAGTTTTGCGGCACATTCTGAACAGGAGGAACATTGGGTGTGTACTGCATATTAAGTGGCAATCCTTGGTGCGTTGGAGACATGATCTGCGAGTTCTGCATGCCTTGCGAACCAGTCGAAGCACAAATACCACTGTTCTGCATTGACTGTGATAAATTACGTGGCATATTTTGACTCATATCATTTATATTTAACGACTGCGACGTGGTCAAATTCAGCTGCTGTTCGGGCTCCTTCATATCTTCGTTAGATGGTGACATGACTGGTTCTATTGGCATAGGTTCCAACTTTAATGGCTGATTCATAGCTAAAGGAACATCTTCTATTTGATCCTTCGTTTCTACTGATTCTTCCAATAACGGTTTCTTTTCCAAAGTGTGGATAACAGGAACAGAAATTGGTAAAGTCTGTATAGGTGTTGGTATGGGGGTAGAAACTGGAGTTGGTTCAGAAGGCTCTTCCGGTGTGGTTACTGCTGGACTAACAGGCTCTTCAGTTGGCACTGTAACAGGAGTAGGTTGATTTTCGTTCGTATCACCTTCTCCTTCCCTTTCAGGTTCATCCATGAGAGAGTTGCTATCGGTCGTGAGAGACTCCGAGGGACTCTCAGGACGTTCACCAGGACGTTTTCGCTTCTGAGACTCCTTGTCCTCGTCCACTTCATCCGTCTGAGGTCGTTTTTGACCTTTCTTCGGCGTCTCTGGCTTACTAGATTTTTTCTTATTCTTGTCTGGCGTCTGTTGCTGTTGCTGCTGCTTTTCCTGATCAGGAGTATCCGTTCCTCCTGTACGTCGTGGTCTTGCAGGTCTAGGCGTTTCCTTGGCCTTGTTTCTTGTACGCATTCTCCCTGGGCTATCTGGTGATTCCGCAGGCACAGGGCGGAACAGATATGGTGGCGCAGGCGGTAGTTCTCCGGTCTTCTTCAAATGTGTCCTGCATTCCGTACAAAGCAATAACCTGTCCTTGCCAGCTACCTGATAATCCTTCGAATTAGTTGAAAAACAATGTTGACACGAATGCGTTGCTCCGTTAGTGTTTGTGTCTCTGGAATCACTATCCTCTTCCGAGTTATCGTCTTCTGTTACGGAACTAATTTCCCCACCAGGATTATTGCTCGCAGGTGTCCCAACAGGTACAGTTTCCGGTTCCGAGACAGGCTCCTTCTGATTGACGTTAGCTGGTGGAGTATCTTTGGGTGGAGTTGGCACCTCTTCTTTGGGAGTGCCAGCGCGCGAGTTTCGCGTGTTACGAATTCTCCTAAGCGAACCCTGTCGTCTTCTTCGATGAGGTCGGTTATTATTCGCTCCTGGCGTTTTCTTCCATAAATAGTAGAATTCAACCAATTCCGGCTAAAAGTAAAGGAAAAAAGAAGCTTTGCTACCTATTCTATCAAGTCTCACTTTACTTTCTCTGAAATTTCATTACCGTGTCTTTATGAGGTAAGAGATCCTTTCTGATTCTTGAGAAATTTTTTCCAAATTGCCGAAGTCCTTTGACGAAGCGTTTCTATAGGACAGATCGATGACCAATTAAATGGAAGTCTGATCTTTCTTTTCCAATTATAAGATCACATACGTACAATCACGATAAAGAAACTACTTAATCAATTTTCCAGATTTTGTCACTTCTACTTACAGTTTCCTCCTCAGACCACTTTTTATCGATGCCTTTAGGTACAGGACATTTAACCAAAGCTTGCAATGCTCTTCCTGGATCATAGCCAGAGTCGTGCAAGATATCCAGAGCATTGATAGTCGTGTCGTCACGGGAAGCAGCCACACAACCGTCATCCGGGGATCCTCCATCACACATACCAGCAAACGCAGCCATAGATCGAGCTGCCCTTAAGTACATCAGAAGATCCCCGTCCAATGCCATAGCTGGAATCCATCTTAGCTCCTCTCGTTCTTTAGAAAACTCTGGATCAGGAAGCAGCTCTCCAGGAGGTATACCCGGCCGATACTCAGGCAAACGGGCCTGACAAGAAACCAATTCCTGTACCCAAAATTCGGGATTGTGCGTGGTTAGCACCAATGCCAAAGCGAGTTAGTTGTACGCACCTATACTCCGGCTTGCTTTTCGAAACTACACGAGCCAGTATAATTTTTTTCCATTCTGTTCCGTTTGTTACAATACTGGTACGAGAAGTAGCGTGAGTACTTTTATATTTGTGTACAAACTAATGATTATAAATATACGTATATATATAAGCATGAGAAACAAGACAAGTTAAAAAGATAACATATAATTATTATATACACGTGTTGAGACTTGGTACCATTTAACAATAATTAGTCATGTTCATGTTCATGTGTATATAAATTAAAGCTACAAGTTAATCTCCACTCGAACAAAAAACACATTCACTGTAACATTTTCTAATGTGAGCAGATGAACATGAATTGAGAAAATCATAGCTAACGAATGAAAAACAATTATTTCACAAACAAATGTAACAAGATGACATTTACAAGATGAGAAGAAATTGTGATAAAATGATTATTCTGCGACTAAATACTTCTTCACAAAGTTCCTAACTTTAATATTTCGTAGATGGTTCAAGTAACCAATGGGTTATTACATAAAAATAAAATATTTTATAATTTCACCGTGACTGAAAACCACTATAAATATAAAGTTAATCTTACACTTATACAATATTATCCTATAATATTATTGTTAGAATGCTCCGTCATAATAACTTTCATCATATTTAGGGTCTTTCAACAACAGTGGCAAACTCAGGGATAGTACTTGCGATGTGATTTAAGTGTTGTGGCTGTACTGTTAAGCAAGTAAAAAATTATAATTGTGACTTAAAGAATAACTATCATTGTTATTTGAACCATCGGCATACAACAAAGCTGTATAAGGAATAGGTAGGTATTTGTGCCATATAATGTTCAACTCTACAATTTTTTCTTTCAATGTGTATAAATATAAGATAGATATTAAGACTGCAACTTCTGAATGAAAATCCTTCCTATGAATATGAATTTCAAGCACTAAGAAAACAGTGGTATTTCAATTATTCTAAACCTGTAACTAAGTACACGCCATGCACTTTAACAATTCTTGAAAATAATATGATGACTACACTGAATAGCATTGCAAAATAATTATACATTCTTATAAGAACTACGCAAGTATATCTTCATTTTTAGTTTTTTCTAAAGATATGTAAACTAATTGGGTACTAAAATATTTATAGTATGCATAAACAGTGTTTATGAATTATTAATGACACCTGATATACATATGATAATCTATTTTAAAAACAAAATTTTTAATGTATAAAGTAAGCATTTCTTATATTCACGAATAACTATTAGCTTAAACATTATTTGTTTTGCTTATTTAATTCACACATATTATCAATTAATACGTACATGTTGTTACTAATAACACAGTTTCAAACATCTCTATTCCATACAAAGTTGTTTAAAACTATAAGTCCTTCAACAACTCTTGAATATACACATACCTAACAATATAGGTAACAAATAACTTGAATATCACCCTAATTTTAGTTACATATAAGGGAAGAGTGAAATACATAAATGGGGAGCAATTACCATTGAACATATTAGGTATTGTGAAAAAAATGGTGTCACAATTACCTGGTGCTTCAATGATGAACTCTGCCTTATCTATACATTCAGAATACACATTTCAGGAGAACAAGCCTTGAGTTAGGTACATTGTGCAATATAGCTAAGTAGCAAAAAAGGTTTTCAAGGTATATGGCAAACCTGGTGCGAAGGGCCAACCCGAATCTCGCCCTGGGTGCCGGCAGACATCTCCTCCTCCTCCGAAGCTCCACCGTCTTTCTCCAGCGTTTCAAGTGGCTTCTATCTTGGATTTTCAGTAAATTCCTATCATCCACCCCCTGAACTATATAGTCATTCTATCAGTATATTTATAATAACTGTTTAAGAAAAAGTACTGCTAACATGCTTCCTCTTTTTTTTTTAATTAATGACCCTTTTTTCTATTATGATGTCAGTTATTATGGCATTATATTTTATTTTTCTCAAAGTAATAGCTACATTATGCAAATAATACCTTAAACATACAAGTAAGTTTTTATAACGTCATTTGTCATTTTCTTTTGGAGCACCTTTTCCTATGTACGTTCTGCTCCCTAATGGCTCTACCATTTCTTGTCTCAAATACAACTAAAATATTTCTGAACTACAACATATCAATATGGAAAGTACCCTACAAAAGGAATAAAATATAACTATCAAATGTTTATTTGAAAAATTACATCTAATGACTTGTTTCATCAACACCTGAACAAAGTATAAATTTATACAACACAATTGAAATTAATGAAAGTACATATACATATATATGTGTGTGTGTGTATATACATGAACAAAATCCTGAAAAAATCAACCGTCTCATGTATACAATAGTGAAAAAAAGCCGTATGTTCACAATCTCATGATTTACAAAAAGGAAACCAAATCCTCTTTCAATAACCCATCTTAACACACTAGCAATTACAATATATATCTCTACTTTCTTTAAGTGGTCTTGAGTCACGGTGAAAGCGGTATAGTTGGCATAAATGAGTTTTACATATAAAATCGAGACGCTTTATCGTCATCGTAACGCGATTAAAGCGTGCCAAGGAGCGATGGACATTGTAAAACTTTTCATTGACTCATCGACGTGCAATGTGAGAATACAGAAAGAAAAAAACCAGCTATTTACACAATTTCATCATATATGCAGAAAATACGAAAAAGGAACAGGAACACCGTGTTCGAGCGGTAAGTTAATTATCGAATCCCGTTTCCATAGATTATAGGTTACGTGATAGAATTTTTCGTCACATCGCACCTCGTCCTGCCGGACTTCCGGGAGAATCGTTAAAATAAAGTGAAAAGCCATAAAATTTCAAGGCAAACTCACCCGTGATTAATGTTTCAACGACGTGCTTGCATTGTTCCCCCTAACGCAACTTCCTTCCACACGTAAGCGTTATATACAACTGCGATTCACACCGATGAATAGCCGATGAATATTTTAAGATTCACTACTAATTAACCATCGAGCACTACAGAATAATCTTACACAAATCAGTAGCCACAACACCCAAACGCAGCCATCTTGTACTGCGTTTTGTTTCGTTTTTCTTCTGTGGGGGTGCGTTCCGATTCCGCGTATTCCTTCGTTTCCTTTTCACAATACTTTTTCGGTGGCAATTTAAAAATTTGAAAAATTATTGTATTCTGTTCTATCACAGAAAGTAGAGAATTATATCACAAAAAATTGGAGGAATATTTAATATATGTAAAGAAGATAACTTAATTTGAATGTACGATTTGAAATCTTTCGAAGACAATTTCGTACGAATTTTTTTAATGTTAGAAATTACAAATGTTAGATGTAGATTTTTTTAAGTATGACCTTAGGCCTCTTACGTCTTATATAATTATTTGATAATTGATAATATTAAAGAATTCAACGTTACAGGTTATGGGTTATAAGTAGACTGAATATTTATATGTATTTATAGGAAATTTGAAGACGAAAAAATGCACATAATGCATATAATATTGAAAAATATATAAAATACTCAAAGTAGAATATTTATTATAATGTTTAGTAGATGAAACAAGTTGCTATTTAGGTTTCATTTCTTTAGTCATACATTATATGTTCTCTTAAAATTTCTCTTTTATAATTCTAGGATTTTATTATTGTTACATAAGATAATTATGACTTGCAATTTTTTAAGTTTATTATTTATTTCATCACTATATTTGTCATTGGTATACACAAGAATGTATTAATATTGACTTATGATTTGCAAAGTTTATAAAACAAATAATAATTTACTTCTAAATATTTCAAAATAAAAAATGCTTCTTTTTAAGTTTAATTTTGTAGTATCTTTTCACTACTTATAAAATAGATAAATATGTAATTAGCTGAACTAACTGTTGTATTTTCTTCCCTGTGTAACATTATTAATAAAAATGAAACAATTCTTTCCTACATTTTATGAAACAAATTATCATTTAGTTATAGAAATTTAAGAAAGTTAAAGAAATTATTTACAGAAATGATTTTCGAATTTTTATTTTGTACTATCTTTTTACTACCTTTAAAATAGAAAAAATATAATAATGAGAAAGTTTATTTAAAATTAGACTATTATATTTAACAATAGAGTACCAATAGCGCCAATGATCCCTTCTCCCATTATCAACATCTAGTTACACATGTCAGTATTGTGCTGTGCTCTTTCGCATTTTGTACAATCGAATTGCAAATTTCCGATAATTCTATTGAATAAAATAAAATATACTGTAAACATGGGTAAAAAATCAGCACTTTTGTTAATAGCTGATGGCTCTGAAGAAATGGAAGCCGTAATAACAACGGATGTCTTACGTAGAGCTGGAGTATGTTTTTTTATTACATATAACCTTAAACTACATATTTGCGTTTTAGATTTTAACACGCAAATTTTCTGTTAAATATACTACTTAACAAAAAATAACATCTTTCTCATTAATGTCAGTACATGAAATATTAATTTAATTTATAGATCATTATTTGTAAAAAAAAACTCTATGCAATCTTTTGTTACTAAAAATTGTATTTTTAGATTGATGTTACTATTGCTGGTCTTACTGAGAGCTCATGTGTCAAATGCAGCCGTGATGTGAAAATATGTGTTGATGCAAAACTTCAAGATGCGGTTAATCAGAAATATGATGTTGTAATATTGCCTGGTGGTTTAGGTGGTTCAAAAGCATTTGCAGATGTAAGTAAAATTAATGCTTATGTTTGAACATATATTAATTATCTTTTCTTTGCTTTGTGTAGTCTGCAGAAGTAGGAAAGTTGCTACAACAGCAAGAACAAGAAAACAGACTTATTGCTGCTATTTGTGCTGCACCAACTGCATTAAAGGCTCATGGTATTGCAAAAGGAAAGCAAGTCACATCATATCCTGCAATGAAAGATCAATTGACAGATTATTATAAATATTTGGAAGATAAAGTTGTAACTGATGGTATGCATCTATTTATAAAATTCTATTTGCTATACAACAAATATTTTATTTATATACATTTTAGGTAATTTGATTACTAGCAGAGGCCCAGCAACTGCATTTGCTTTTGGCTTAGTTATTGCTGAAAAATTGATTGACAAACAAACAGCAGATAATGTAGCAAAAGCTATGTTGTATACAGAATAAAAATCAATTTAATCTTTGCATAAGCGTGTTATGTATATTATATGCATATGTTATTCATAATGGATGATTGTGTTTATTGTATTAAAACTATGAATTTGAATTTAATAATAAATTAATATATATTGTAATTATGGTATATTATTTTCCATTTTGCATAAATTCAGTAACTAAATGTATTTCCATTCAAAATACCCGCCCATACGGTTGCCATTTTAATCGAATTTATCGGAAATTTAACATCTTCATTATTACATAGTCAATGATTGAAATATTTGACATTTTACACGTGTCGATACAAACTAATGTATGTATATTACTAATTATTGAAAAGACAAATGTTCTATAAATTAAAAATATATTAAAACAAAACTGATGTTTGAGAAAAATGTTTGAGAGTGATGATTGGGATCTTGATCAGGTAAATTAAAAGCATTTTTTGTATCAAATTTTATAAGTTTTGTGAAATAATAGTAAAAAATATTCTAAATAAAATATTATTTGTCCTTATGAGATACCATATCAGATAGACCATAAAATAACAAAGTAATTACACAAATAATCTTTTAATGTATATTTTTAGGATTTCTTGATTGACGTAGATGAGAAAGTAAATAATTATTATTCTCAAAAGGATAACCAAGAAAGTGAACCTAAAAAACGTAAAATAGATATAAATGATGATTCAATTTTTTCATTTGACCGTGATGTATCATGGAAAGAAAGTACCGCAAATAAAAGTACAGAGAAATGTGATGAAAATAAAGACTCAAGAAAGAATTTAATTCTTGAAATATTTAATAAGAATGAATTTAAAGATGCGTTCAGTGATTTGAAAAATTTATGTGATAATACTTCATCAAACACCTCTGTGAATCAAGTACAAAGCTGTAAAAATAATCAATTACCTAGGAAAAATTTAGTACTTGGAATACTCAAAAACAAAAATGTACAGGATAAAGTGATAGAAAATAATACAAAGAATTTAGAATTAAAAAAAGTTGTACCAAAATTTAATGAAAAGTTAGAAAATACAGTATTCAATAATGAAAGAAAATGTCAAATCTCTAAGACTACTTCTAAAACTGAAAATAAATTAAATAATGATAATTCTACACCATCTTTGTTTGAGAATTCAAAGAAACAGTTATTGTGTAATGTGTTAAAGCAGAACCCTATAGACAATATACAAACCAAAAATGATATTACAAAAAAAATTTTACCTATATTTAAACCACAAATAGAGTCTAATAAGAAGATGACATTAATCAGAAAATTTCCTGGTCCAGCTGGGTTGTTACCAGATAATATAGACACTAATATATCATGTATTTCATATTTAAATAGTTTGGAAGAAAGTGAGATGAAAACAAAAGAGACAGATTCAAGTAATCTATCTGAATATTGTTCTCAAAACACAAAAAATCTATTTACGGAAGGTCCTTGGCAATTAATGTTGGGTGATTTACCAGATAATTTTCTGAAAGGTCATGATATTGCTACTACTAAACAAATAGCAAATATGAATGGTTTCAATAGTACAAAAGTTGAATTTTTGGCAGGAATAATAGAACATATAGACTATAGTCATGATAATCCCCCTATTGTTTTGAAAGATTTCACGGATAAAATTCATGGAATTGTACACAAAGATATACCACTTAAATATCCTGATTTGTTAGAACCTAACGTTGTTGTACTATTACATGATGTAGGCCTTTTAAGAACTTCTGGAACTTTTGTTTTGAATAAATATCAAGTTCTAATTTCACCCTCCAGTTTATTAGCAATTTATACTAGTGAAGGCACAATAGAACGTACAGAGTATATGGAAGCAATTTTTGGAAATATTTCAGATGGTAGAATGAAGACAGAGGGAAAAGAGAAAGCAGATTGCATTTCTGCAACAGCTTTGGAGGCACACTCATCAAAAGGTGATAGTCAGTTTATTGAGAAAAACAATAGTAATAATAAAAAGTCAATATATTTCAGAAAGAATATAGAAAGTGTTATTAAAAAAGATTCAAGTTTCTCTACAAATTCGAACGAAATAGACGAAAATACAGACGAACCAATGGATTTTGACACTGATGTATCTTTTTCAGTGTCTTTTAATAAAATTACAGACACACAGATTGAAAAGAATTTTAATACTTCAATGTCTAAGAATTTGGAGCACGTGAAGGAAGAAAGTAAAAAACAAAAATCTAAACTGTTACTAACAAAACAAAAGGATAACATACAGAATGATGATATAGAAAGAGCTAAAGATTTATTAAGATCTTTGAAAAGATCTACTCCAGATATAAATGAGAAAAAATTCTTTTCTTGTAATTTCAAAATTTTACAAACAAATGCTGAGCATTCAACAGCAGCAAATATCTCTCTTAAACGAACTGAGTCTGAGAAATTAAATGATATGTTGTTTGAAAAAATAGGTATTGATAAATGCCCAGAAAAAACTGTTTCTTCAGCTTGTCATAAAGAAGTGGAACATTCTTCGCCTTTTATACGATATAAATTACCTCAGTTTAAAAATGCTGATACACTAACACTTCCAGAAAATTCTGCACCTACAGCTACATTAGATTCACCGAAAATATCTGATAAGTTGGCAGAAAAAGAGCTTCTCGGAACTTCAGAATCTATGTGTGATATATCTCGCGATACCGAAAATGACTCTGACGACGAAATGTTATCTCAGTTAGATATGGACATCATTTTCAGCAATTACAGTAATAAAAATTAGACATCGTTGGCACAATGTCGCAGACAATTTAACAGTTCGTTGGAAATCGCGGTTAAAATAATAAATATTGTTAAATCGAAAAGTTTTGAAAGATTTTATATTTACATATATTTACATTGCGTTACTTACATGCTATTGCAGAAATAAGATACTTGTAAATACTACATACTTCAATTTTTGTACATAAAAGAATAAATATATTTTTTTACTTTAAACAGAATATTGCAAATTCAGAAATTCTTCAACATAATAATATAAAACATGTTAATAAAATCATGAGTATGAGTTTATATATTCAAGTATATTTCACTAATACGAAACAGACAATTAGAAACAAGATACTAAAATTAACTATTGTATCATTGTAGCATTAAATATTCCATGCATTCTTATCTCATAGTTCAAGTTTCTCTATTCATTAACTTCCAGATAAACGTTGTTTTACTGACATAAATGATAGCTTTGACCGAGAGAATTCTCATTCCTGTTATCTGCTACTGAATATCATTACAATCTTCAATCGTAAATCAGTTAATCGGCAATCATCAGCATTATTTTTATACCGACTTCGGAAAAAAAGGGAGGTATCTTA
Source organism: Bombus pyrosoma (assembly GCF_014825855.1). Classification (NCBI taxonomy): domain Eukaryota; kingdom Metazoa; phylum Arthropoda; class Insecta; order Hymenoptera; family Apidae; genus Bombus; species Bombus pyrosoma. The sequence goes on from NC_057783.1 coordinate 6,502,530, forward strand.
ATTTGATAAGTAATCTTCTTCCTCTTTTTCTTTTTCATGTATGTTCGCCGATTTCTACGAAACGGATTGACCAATCGGGATGATTCCTTTTGTATCTCGTAGGACATGTTCTTCCACTGGTCCCGCCAAAAAAATTTTTGGTTTTGTTTATTGTAAACTACCTTTTTTGCAAAAATCTAATTTTAATGTTCGTCGATTACTCTCTGGATTGAATTATCGGAATGAAACCTTCTGTATCTTGTAGGACTAATTCACCGATTGGTCCCATTTACAAAATTTTTCCAATTTGTTTACTGTGAACTATTGTTATTGCAAATGACCTATTATTATTCACCCATTTTATTTCATTGTGTCTGATAGTTTCTTCACAAACTCGTCACTGGAAGTGATAAGATTGGGTAGTTGTCCAAATTTTTTACACGACTAAGAGCAACGTAGATCTTGGCGAAATTCTTTTTGTCAAGATCAATTACTCTATTTAGTGTAATTTATATACGGTTACTGTCCAACTTAGAATTAAGGGTAATATTCTTCGCTCAACTTCTCCATAACCTTCGTTGTTAGTACTGAAGATATTGAAATGTAGCTATCAGTATCTTTGAATCTGCTTGCAATGAATTCGCCGTCAAATTATGTAAGTATTTTCCCACTTCTAGCTGATTTCTTCGAAGTGCTGACCATGTAAATTCATTTACGATTTCCATAGCGTCGTTTATCAAACCATCAGAAATTGATATGTTTCGTCCCAACATAACTCGTGATTTCTTGGCTTATTTTATTGTATGCAACGGTCCTCTAGAATTACTCCTTCTTCGTGTACTGCATTCAAAGCAGCAACCTGCGAGCGCTATTTCAGTAATTTACTCTGCATGAGGAAATTGTTCGACGATTGTGATTTTCAATATAGGCTTCAACTCGTGTTTCCGCCATAAAAAAAATTATTCTCCGGATTCGTTTAAAAGGATTAAAAATTGAAATAAATAATAAATAGATAAAAATAAATTACCATCTTCTTAACGATAATGGAAATCATTCTACGTTGGCTTTGTAATATTAATCACTATGCTAACAAATGTGAGATAAAAATTTTTCTAAAAGGCATGTTACCGACTTCGAAATTCGCTAGAAAGTCTAAAATAATTTCTATTTTATTTATATTCTATTCCAACACATATGCAACAACGGTTAAGGTCATTCATTCGCTTACTAAACAGCATATTAAATGTATATTGCAACCCTTTCGAAGGCGGTGCAAAATTAAAAATGCTACTAATATATAGTCTGTTCCTATTTATAATTATACAACATCGATAATTGTAATGATTGTATCTTAAGTTAGTGACTAGTTTGATGTACACATAATTTCTTTAATCTGTCCACTATTAATTTACATTGAATGCAATTTGTATCCGCTCGGATACAAGCGGCGCTTACCAATTTGGCCATTATTAAAACATGTTCTTGGTGGCATTGTGCTATAATATATCGCAATTTAATGCAATAAAATGTAAATTTGTTGAAATTTGAATCAGATAAAGATAAACAGGTTGAAATTTATTAATATAGACCTCAAGTATTGCTAAACTAGAAACATTTTACAGCATTTTGCGCCGTTTTCGAAAAGGTTGCAATATATTGAACATGTTGTGTTGTAAGTAAGTGGGTGACTTGAACCATTATTGCATATGTGTCCGAATATAATATAAACAAAAAAGAAATTATTTCATATTTTTTAGCGCATTTAGAAGTGGATATGTCCTTTTTGCGAAAAATTTGTTATTTAAAAAATACTGTCGAGGATGTATTTTGCGATATTAGATTAAATACTTTTCAATGAAACTATCTAAATATTTTTTATTTAATGCAAATTACGTTGAAAGAGAGATAACTAGTGAAATTTGGAAATAATATAGGCGATTAAATATTTCGAGGACACTTGAAGGTGCAGACTTGCATCAGCAATGATCTTAATTTCACTGACATTAGCCTGGATATCAGCCCTCGCCGATCACAAGCGTAGGACTGATGATGCAGAATCTTCATAAGTGAGATCTTTATAATACAACCCGCATGTACGCCAATGGGGATCTATTGGATCAACCTTGATATGCCCTGATTATCCGATGGTAGGCATCAAGGCGTACGATCGTGTGATTATGAAGTGCAATTTACTCGCATTAGTTTCGTGAGGCAGATACCTGCGTTACAATAAAATCATACAGCATATGAGCATGCGGGTGAAAACACGTAAATGAAAATTAATTTGCGATTACACGATCCGCTAATTAAGCCAGAAAGTAATGCAGATATCTGATCTTATGATAAGAAAGCAACAAACATCATCGCCGCGAAGAGTGGAAATAATGATTTCAGAGCTAATTCCTATTCATTGTACTTTGAACTGTGATAAATTACTTTTTCGCTTCCTTTTTTCATGATTGATTTAAAAATTTCTAAAGAAATACAAATTATTAATCTTATAACTGATCTGAAAAGTGTTTTTCTGTAGGTAGATTTTCCAATAATTCATATTCCATTCCATCGATAAATTTTATGTAAAACGAAGTTTGATCTCTAATCTCACCCTCAGTGTGGCAAAAAATTCCATATAATTATGTACTTACGTAAGATTTCAAATAAAATCATAAGAATTTGAAATTACAGTCAGAGTTTTTTTGCAGCGTTTTCTAATTAGAGAGTAATTTGTAGCTTTCCAGACATATACTGATGATTTTCAAGAATGTTTTCAATGTGGTAATTTATGAACCTTATATTTGTTCTAATAAAACAAATGTCTAAAGTATGTGCAGATGTGCTTCATTATTGATTCGAGCTCATTTAGTTCACTGTTCTGTTGTACCTGCAAATATAAATTGCGCCATGTATAAATTTAAAGAGACATTCGATAAGCTTGATTGATTAAGGTGCAAACGAAACAGTAATCTTATAAGGGTATGAAATGCAGATATTACGATGACACATTCATCAAAAAATATTTATTTTTGTTTAGAAAACGTTTAAGATCGGAGTACTGTCGTAATCTTTTCTCGATTGATTGTGATCTTTATAAATAGCTTCATTTGATTGATTAAAAGTTGTTGAAAATGACAACGTGAGTTCGTGCTCATCATCCATATGTAGATGCGTTAGTTACAAGAAATAGTAACTAGAAGATAGTTCTAGTTACAATCGATAGGTTTAAGCTGTTCTTTTGTTTTTATCTCTAGTCCATGTATATGCGTACAATAAAGGTCTTTTTGGTTCAGAACGGTGTGATAGATTTATCCATTCAATATAATAATAGCTATTGTGATCTTACCTCTGAGTATAGAAATAACAACAAAAGTTTTATTTTTATATTATATTGTACATTATATAATTCAAAATCCATACTTCCAGAATATTTCTCCCATCCTCATTTGTTATCTAAAAGCAGAAAAAATTAACTTAATAGGAATTATTAGCTTCATAAATTATGATTCTTTCGCTATTTTACGTTCACTAACCTATAAAGTAACTACATCTTTAGTGCCATTATATTATTTATTAATCGTAAGGATTAGTGAAATAGCAATAAATAAATATTTATCCTGCCTTTACTTTTTGATTTTTAAGAATTATTGGCCATTAGTTCCAGCAAGATTTTACGACATGATATAATAACACGGATGTCGTAAAATAACATATTATGATCAATAATTTTCGAAATTAAAATCAGCAACCGGTAAGATTACCGCAAATGACAGTGGCTCATGTTAGACTGTGTGTCTCGAGATAAGCGATCATGTTGAGGATGTCTTTGCTGATGAGCGCGACACGTAACAATATTATTATCAGGCATTTTCGTGATATTATTCGCATATCTTTTTATCTGAAATATCACTGTTTGATAAATATATCTCAGACTGTATGCTTGCTCTATTTTATTACACCCATTTCTAAATGGAAAATATATGGTTATTTACATATCATACATTCGGCCTATTTATTCGTCAAATAGTAAAAACTAAAATTCGACGTTCATATAAAGAAGTCAAACCCGAAATATTTTAAATCTATTAGATAGGCTCCTTTTTTGTCTAGACCAAGTTTACACAAAATTTTTGAGCGTTCAAGTTGCGTCAATTTAAAATTTTGCAGCAATAAACACTCTTAGTATCTATTCTTATTATTATTATTATTTGAGCGTTTTGTGTTAATTGCCATCACGTGCAAAACTAATCCATATTGACAATCCCTTATCATTATTAAATCGCCATTAATATTCGAAAAGCCGCAATTAATTAATAAATAATTATTTTGAGTTGCAGTTGACAAGAAAGATATTGTGAATATTAAACGATAAGCTTGGATATTTAAGTGCCAAAATAGAATTAGGCCTTCAAACCACGCGTTACTGTCTTGTCTGTAAGAAATGAATGTGTGTCCTAAATAATAATGCACGAGGAAAGACGTAAAACAATATATTGTAGTATAGAAAATGATGGAAATAAAAAAATATTGAAAAGAACTTATATCAAATATGTATTAAGGTAAAATAATTTTATAAATTATATAATTATATCAACACAATTATATAAAAACGACTTTAAGATAAAATCGGATCTCAGAATAACGCAAAGTGATTTAAGTGATTAAGCACTAAATCAATTACACGATTAATCTAACAAATCGTCTGTGAACATCGTCGATTGACATTTATTTTTGTCGAGACAAAATAAAATGTTTCACAGAATAAAAGAAAAAAACAGGTTTTATAATAAGCTAAATGCATTACCTCTGTTGTTGAAAAACGCGAAATAATCTCATCGTATATGAACAACTATGCGAAATTTTCATTAACGAGTAGATGTTAACTTGCTTCTCCGAGTACTTGTCAATGCATTGCAGCTACTCGTAATTTGCAGTTGCTATCGTAATTCATCTTTTACGTGGAACGTTGTGAAACTAGAAAATAAATAATAATCTCTAAATACAAGTTCTTCACCGGTATATGATTTACATCAACGATTTTTCTTTCTTTTCTAATTAATCACATATAACTTTCTTCTATTACATTATTTTTCCCTCTCATTATGAAGCAACAAATTATTTTGATGAAATATATAATTCTGTATAATAATGAGGTAAATAGTTTAAGAACTATTTTATGTTTTTTATAAGTAAATAACTTTCATCTCTTTTATATTTCCGAAATACCAATATATGATTTATACCAACAATTAATTTTAATTAATGATATGTAAATTTCGATTATTATCCTTATCTTTTTTTATCACGAGATTACAAGATATTACAAGATAACAAATTATTTCAATGAAATATACAATGTATCAGTAAAATCAATAAGTAGTGTATTAATAAAATATCATTGCCATGCTTCCGGATATATGTAAGTGAAAGGCATTTCTTTATCGAACAGTATCACGCGTGCTGTATGATGCACGAAACGATCGAGTGAATGAATTTCCATCTCGCAGACTTATTGACGTCAATGAAGTGATATCAGCAAAATCCAAGCAAAATTAAAACTGACGAAAATATTTGTACACTTACTATAGAAAATTTTTATGTATACATTATAAGCGTTATATAAAACATTTCGAAATTTCGTTATTGCTCTAATGAGACATGATTGTCTTCATTATATTTGTTAAATCTGAAACTGATCTGAAAATATATGTAGAAGTTACAAAATAGTTACTACAAACATATATTTAGTAAAATATTAATATAAAACATAAATAGCCATTTAAAACATGCAATAAGTGTTAAAGATGATCGTACTGAATATTTAGGCTTATTAATAAATTGCAGATTTTTATAGACAGTGGCTACAAAAAGTATTTGCACATAGCCTTATTTTTCAATCAAGCCATTTTTTATCAGATTTTATATTTCATTTTCGTAGTATCAAATTTTTGTAATCGTATGAAAATATTAGTAAATGACATGCTATTTAATATACTTGGACCTAGTTAATCACTACATAAATGTTGCAATGAATACGACTATGTGTAAATATTTTTAGTAGCCACTGTATTTATAGGAAATTTGAAGGTGCAAGAATGCACACAATGTATATAATATGCAAAAATATATGAGATATTCAAAGTAGAGTATTTATTATGATATTTACTAGATAAAACAAATTTCTATTAATACTAATCTAAATACTTTTGTGATTTCTACAATATACGTACTTCCACTAAATACGTTGTAGCTTCCATGTACATTTTCAGATTTATTTCAAGCTGTACCAATATAACTGTGATAACCGGTCTCATTACACTATTACTGAAATTTCAAGATGTTTCGTATAACACACAGAATATAGTGGTAAAAGGTTTCTACAAGTGTTCGAATACTTTCGTAAGTTACTGTACGTGCTCTTGATTTGTTCAAATAATCATGTTTTCACCTGCTCCCATTTGCGAAATTAGTTCGTCGATTTGACGTAAGTCACGTGTCGCCACAGGGAAAAGAGTTAAATATGTATCGGTGTGCGATCTATCGGTAAGTTCTGCCGCGAGAAAAGTGAGCGATCGTCGATAGCTAGACCGAGAGGGGATAAATTCGTACACCAGAGTTACAGGAGAGGTACAGAATGGCACAGTATAGCCGGGTGCGTGGCGCGAAACAGGTAGTGGTGCATTCGTTGAAATGATAGGTCACTTCGATTGATCGAATCTATCTAGAATATCTCTGTACTATCAGGAAACCATTTTAACGAAACGTTTGATATTCCCGATCGGTCTTCGTAGAGTGTACATTATCAATTTTCGATTCGATCACGATTAAAACGTTGGCCTTGTGACACTTCCTGCTACAATTCGATATATTGATACTATACACGATTCGATATATATCACTGTTGATTTTGACTTCGATATTTCCTTTTAATGATCCTTGAAGTAAAGAAGTAAAATTTTCCTCGGTCTTTATCACGTGCATCGATAAGTCGTAATCATAGTGAACTTACGATTTAGTATCGGTAATATTGAACACAGAAGCGAGAAAAAAATTACAGCCAAGAACTTGTAAATCTTTCGCGTTTCTTGTGAAGATATAGTAGCGGTGAAAATTGCTCGATTAAAAGTTCGTTGGGAATGCACGTACTCGTGCGCAAGCCTTGGACTACGTCCCCGTGAAAATAAAGGGATTGGACCAAGGGAAGGATTACTAAAAATTCGAGTATGTTTCTTCTATTTATACAATAGCTACAAAAGCTATTTGCACACTATTGCATTTGCTATAATACTCACATATTAATTAATTAGACTCAAGTATGATAAATTTCGTATCCTATAATAGTACTTTCATGCGACTACAAAAAATTAACACTATGAATATAAAATGTATAGATGCTGATGACAATATGCTTCATTGCAAAATAAGAATATGTACAAATTCTTTTTGTAGCCACTGTAAATATTTCATACGTTTTCAGCATTCATTCTAGGGTGTATTCACTATAGCATAAACAACATAAAATTTGCGATATTATTTATCAACTTATGTTGCGATAATTGCTTTCTTCCATAATAAATGAAGAATAGAAGGCTATTTCTTGTACTCTCTTCATAACGTAAACTGCACACAATTTTGTACTTATTTCGGTAAGCAAATCAGTAAGTAAAAATATTTTTCAGTATCTATTTATTTATCGCCAACTACTTAATTATACCATTTCACATTTCACAAACTAATCTTTCATTTGTTTTTGTTTTATAGAATCTTGATTAATTTTACCATCAAAATATAATTCCCGATTGTTTCAAATAATGTAACGATATACATACATTCGCCGATTTATTCTAGTCATTGATAAAAATGAACCGGAAACAAGCAACCATAGTGAAAGTAACAGTTTAATTCATCAATCAGTAGAGTTTGAACATTTAAATCAGCACGAATGAAAAGGAAAAGTAGCTTTTTATAAACGATACACGCAATCGCGAATTTTTTTATGAGACGTCAATTTTTGCGTTACTTTTGTTTCTCTTTTCCATTTCTCATTCACAGATCACTGATCTTTGCGAAAGAACAAGTTACTAAAGTTGCGGGTATTGCGTTATGCAATGACTTGTACCTAAAAGTATAGAAGCGCGAGTTGCATTTCTAATGACATGGTAAATAACACCGTTCACATAAAAGCCTTTCGTGACACACATTTCACAATAAAATGGGCATTGCATGGAGCCGATAATGTTTATACATAATAGAATGGAGTAATAGCGATACAAGTATCATATTTCCACAATACTATTATGTCTCTTTTATCTTGAAATTTATGTACTGATTACTGATAAACGTATTACTTTTGTTATCGCTAGAATGTACTTCAACATACATAAATAAAAAGCAAATTATTATCTTTACAGTCATTTGTCAATGCCTATACATTGTGCCCTAACATAAATTTCATTCAGAGTAATGAGTAAATTAAATTTTTGTATAACTTCTTTATAATATGGAAAAATGAAGTCGATAAATTATTGGGTTTCCTGTAATTAAATGTCGAAAGAACTATTTCACTATAATACACTTAAGTACTACAATAGAATGTTGAAGAAAGTACTTACATACCGTATTCAAAAGTACAAATTGTCTTTTTTTTTCGAAGAATCAATCAAATGTGCTATTACATATAAGCTTTGCATTCTTTTGTCTTTTTCTAAGTCAATATATTAACAGTATCTTTTATCTGACAAAATATCGGCAATATATTGTTCTATATTAGAAGAAGTTCTTGAAATTATCATCAAATGTATTACCTTTGTTATAGTAAATTTTAATACGTCTAAAATATGTTACAGATATTTTCTGCTATTCTTTTATGAAGTTCTAATCCGTTGATAGAAACTTGGAAATTTCTGGTACAGAACTAACACGAATTGTGACTTAAAAGCAATGTTCATCGTTCTATACAATTTTTACTACGAAGTCAGATGAAGTTTATCGCGTTAATTAGAGCTATTAGTGTACGTAGAATTCCATCAAATAAAAATGCGTCCACGTATAAGTCAGGATCGTAATTATTTCTCGATTACATCAAGATCTGAATGACGTTAGAAAAATACAAAAACAAATTATCGTTATTAACCGTCATTTTATGTTAAAAATGACGATTCAAGCGGACGATATTGCGACAGTCTACATCTTAGAATCTTTTTCTGCAATGAATGAATAGCATACTATGAACGCGTGTGTAACAGATGGTAAATAAAAGAACCAATCATCTAAGAATACTTTAGCAAGCATGATCATTGTAAGATAACAGTGAAATAACAGGACACGTGCTTCCAATCCTATTTTATCTTATTCTTCAACCGGTTCACGCTAGAATGATATCACAGAGAAAAAATATATGTCCATGATGCAGCTTTCCAATGTATCGTAATTTGATTTCCGATACAATCGAACCTTGAACAGTCGTTGAAAAATGTCCACAATTCTGTTTGATATTACTGATTGTGAAATTTATTCTAGCTATACGAAGCTTTAATACGAAAAGATAAACTACGAATACGTTTATATCGTCATTGATCGAAGGAGCTGAACAAAAAAAGAGTTCTGCAAGGTCTACGGAGATGTTAAATCAGAAATGAGGAAATGAAAGGTGGCGAGACTGAACATGCTAAGGACTTCAATTTATACAGTAAAAGCCAGATTAGATCGCTTGTATGCGTCTTGTTCTTTTAAGATAAATGTCAATCAAAAGAAGGATAAGTCTTTAAAGAACAGTTCTATGCATAAAAGTTGTTTCGAAAACAGCTATTGAAATTTTTTTTTACCATTACTCATTCATAGTCTATTAATCCTTTGAATGAATATTTCAATTCTTTTTCCCTTAATTACAAATAATTGTACGATAGTTTAATAAATGATGGATCATTCGTCTTTATGACATAGACTCTCTGAAAATTATTCAGAAATTCTATGGTACCCAAAATCGAATTATCGTTGCATTGGAATGATTTATGCGTGGAGTGTACTTTTTGCAGAAACATATTTATCCTTACAGTATGATATTATACGTTTTTTAATTTGTCGACTCAGTGTTAAAAATAACGATGAAGGCAGTGTAAAGAAAGAAACTGTCTTACTAACAGTAGAAAAGTACTGTCTAAAAGGTAGAATAGTCTAATTGATCTGTTCACCGGTGTACATAGGTGGACATCAATTGTCTTGTTGTTCCACTTGCATTTGGTTGTACTTGATCGAAAACTTGAATAAGATTGCATAGATTAGTCAGTACACGTGGCTGGCTGTAATTTCGCCACTTGACTCGCCAACAACTTATTATGTCGTAATTCAAGTGCACGGTCACTGTAATCATGTTCAGTGTCGAACTACCTATTTGACGTCTGTTCTGGCAGTGTCTTCTTTCACGAAATAGTCGCATTAGTATTCCTTCCGTACGCCGTTTAATTCCTCGCAAGGAACATGGTCACCTGTTCTTCATTTACAATGGATTTAAACATGATCTTTTCATCTCTTTTGCGTCTGATCATTTATTTATAAGCGAAGGATCATTGATTTTCTAAAATTATCCAATAGAAAGTTTTCTTCATCTATGTGAAAATTTTACATTTTATTCTAGCTGCGGCTTGTACAAGCGGAAATCCGTATTTGACGGCGTCTCAAGTTCAAGGAAAGGACTTGAGGACTCGAAAGGACCATCAGCAGCAAAATTTTAAAGTTATGACAACATCCAATGGTGAGTCACGTGTGACATATATTCAAAAACATCTTCTGATTATATTTCTGCTGCTATTGATTTTTTAGTCTTCTCACGTATAAATACTCGATGGAAAAAGACCGCATCGAAGATATCGTTTTCGAAAATAGTTATGACAAGAATCTCTATGATACCGCCATGAATTTAGAGATCTATATATTTTATCAAATAAAGAAGAAATTAAACTATATATATATAAACAGATTTACTTATGTATCTGTGGGAAATTCAAGGATTTATTACTAAAATATATATATAATATTCAGAGTATACTACTGGTTATGATATTTAGCGGATGAAACAAATCTCTGCGTAGATTTCACTTCTTTCACTTCTGTGTTCATAAAAAAGTAAATTTGCATATTTCATAAACATCCACAACTTAGTTACTGTAAATACGTCCTGAAACGGAAGGAGATATTGAAGCAAATAAAATATTATTTCAATGATAAAATAAAAAAGTAAATAAAACAATGATACGTTGATAAAATAAGCAATTGTTTGTAAACGACATCAATCCACGTGTTCGCTAATCTGTCGAACTGACAATAACGTCAACAACCGAGATTGGCGAACCTTCAAATACGTATAACCAAAGAATTTTTATTTACGAGCGATAAGAAGATTCGCTGTTGCACGTTCCTCAGTCATCGCTAATGACGAATTTCTGCAGAATCCTTATAAATATATATTTTTTTATCTAAGATGCAATCGCGTCTGATGACCTGATAACGAGCGAACACTATCACGACATAACCGGATAGTGTTTGCCAAGGAATTATCGTTTCTAACGGGAAAACGTTTCCTTCGAGTGATTCGCGCGAACAGCTTTGATTCATCGCAAAGATAACGTAAGACGTCAGAAATCTGCACTCGAGTTCTACCATTAAATCCAAAAAAAAAGGAAAAGACTGAGATTTTTACAATTACAAATAACTTGCTATTAATTGATATCGATTCTATTATTATTGCCTGAACAAAAGAAACTATATCAAAAATGATACGTATTGATAAACTGCACGACTTAGTTACATGTTTAATACGTTCCACACCATGTAGGTCACTAATGTTTCATAGTGTATAATTATCAGAAGCAAAAACTTTCACTGAAGTATTTGTACACATGTATAAGGTGGTTCAATAAAAGTTGTCACCTTGGATATTTGCGGAAGTAAAAATATAAGAGAAAAATGTCTCAAATGAAAATTATTTGTTACGTAATCTTCTACAAAACATATAATATCAAAGTTTTATTCGAAATATTTCTCTCATTAATACACATTCTGTGTATCGAATGCTGAGAAATATTTCACAGTTTAACATTTAAAATAAAAGCGAAATCATTGTATTTTTATGATTTTCTTTGTTTAGGGATAAAGGATGACCAAACATCGAGAGTGCAGTGGCAGAAGATTCATACTGGTCAGGATGAAGACATGGTGAGTATCTACAATAATTTATTCTATAGTATAATTTCACAGATATCTTTATTAAACTTGATATATTACTTTTAGCGTGTTTATGGATTCGAAAAGAGCAAATCAAAAAGTATCCTGACCTATGTTTCTTACGTATTAACCATCGGGTGGATCAGACTCTTGTTCCACTGGTATCCCCAATTACATCTCTATGCTACTCACAACAAGTGTTCTTTGAGTTGTGCCACAAAATTGCTTATAACTGTAAGAATTTTGAACTATGCGTCATTAGAAATTTTTTATCAATTTTTAAAAATATAAATATCAATCGTATCAAATATTCAAAATTTCGACCTTCAAAACATATTTATTCAAAATATCCACGAAGAAACTAATCTTTTGAATTAACATAAATTATTTAATTAATAGTTATGGATATAATTTCGTATCTAGGATAACTATCAAGGAAAATATAAATCGTATTTCGTGAAGGATGTGAAGACTATCTCAGCGAAGAATATCAGGTTGGTTCAGTTCTGAACTTCCTGTCAATGTAATCTTCACAGATTCAAATAGATTTTCTTTTTTATTAGTACCCAGGATTTATTCAGAAATTTTGGTAGTAATGACAAGGAGTTCGTCGAGAAAATCAGGTGTAAAAAGTTGAAGATTAATTTAGAGAATGGCACACAGTGTGAAATGTACGAGGTCAAAGCTTTCTGGTGCAAAAAACAATGTTACATCTGGGACGTTACACAAAATACATTTTCTAGATTGGTAGGCCTAGACAAGTACACACTGTGTTCGGATCTTAATCTTAATAATAATCATGGACTCTCTAAGGAAGAACAATGTCTTAGGTAGTGATAAAGTAATCTAATAAGTGATAATTTATGCATTCACATCATGATTTTAAGAGATTCGGAATAATTAAGCAATTACTCTAACAAGTAAAACGCCGTATTACATTATACATATTTAATTCATTATATTCATTTTTTATTTAACATTCAGAGTATTATTCGAAATTAATGATTATTTTTCTAATATCTCTTCTCACTTTATAGACGGATCGTATACGGAAGCAATGAAATCAGCGTTCCTGTGCAAAATATAGGCGTATTACTATTGTTAGAAGTCTTGAATCCATTTTACATTTTTCAAGTATTTACTCTGTGTGTGTGGTTTGCAGAAGGCTATTTATACTACACCGCAGCAATCATATGTATGTCATTGTTTGGAATTATCAGCTCTATAATACAAACTCGCAAGGTAAAAACGCTATTCTAAAACCATATTGCGTTCTGAAACGGGCATTATTTAAGTAAAACGTCGTAAAAGAATTTTATTTTGGAGTAAAGTTAACCGAGTAGCTTATTAGCTTTATCAAAAGTCTAATTTTTATAACATCATATTTTACTAATCTAGATTAGGCTAATGCACAGAAAAAACTAGTTCAGGTCTGTTCCTGAATAATTAAACTGAAGGCCTTTCCTAGTTATTTGTTTCCTAGTTCTTACAACCTCGCTATATTTATTCTATAATATGTGCTAGAACAGTGTATGTAAGGTAATTTCTTCTTAGAAATTTTACAGCAATCCAGAGTCCATTTATAAATGTCTAAAGCCCAAAGCGTGAATGTAAATTTTCTATAGACCTCTTTGAATCCTATATTCATGTTAAAACGAGAAACGTTTTGCAGAATCAAATCAATCTTCACGGTACAGTCACATCCACGGAAACAGTTCGCGTGTACAGGAACTCTAAAGTGACAGAAAATATACCGAGCAGTGATTTAGTACCAGGTGATATCATAGAATTACCCAAGCATCAGGCTACTGTCGTTTGCGATGCGGTACTTTTAACAGGACAATGCATTTTAAACGAATCGATGCTGACTGGTATGATTAATCATAAACTAATTGTAACTAATTGTAAATGTTTCACGAAATTTTTTGAACACCTACCTAAAACATTTTTATTTACATATTATTTGTATTATATAAAACTTATATAAAACTTGTATTAAATACACATTTGTTTTAAATTTTATCAATACAATCATGATAGTCTCATTGCAGTTTTTAAAATTTTTCGTATTAACACAGATGATAACATTCGTAAAGAGTTTCTACAAGTGTTCGAATACTCTTGTGGATTACTGCATTAATTAGTTTTCACTTACTGAATAAAATTTTAGGGGAATCTGTACCCGTAACGAAAACCCCACTACCATCGCGTCACGTTTTGTACGACTCTAAAGAATGCTCTCATCATACGATGTATAGCGGCACCACTATTATCCAAACAAGGTAATACCTTGTTCGAACTATGTATAATTGCTGCATACGTTATAAATTGTAAACTATTTTTAACTGTTAATTCACATTCGTCATTAGAAGTTACAACGACCGACCAGTTCTAGCTCGAGTTATTCGAACAGGATTCCATACGAGTAAAGGTTCTTTGGTCGCTGCTATCTTGTACCCACCTCCTGCAGATTTTAAGTTCGATCAAGATTCTTACAAGTTTATTGGCATACTAGCACTTATCGCAACATGCGGTTTCATTTACACTATTGTAACCAAGGTACATTTTATATTTTCATTTCCAAAAATAAACGCTTAATGCATTTCTTGAATAAAATATTACACAAATATTCTTTTCTCTAGGTTTCCAGAGGAATCACAGCGGGAGATATAGTGATAAAAGCTTTGGATATAATAACGATAGTAATTCCACCAGCATTACCTGCAGCAATGACCGTAGGAAAGCTGTACGCTCAAGTACGATTGAAACGAGCACAAATATACTGTATTAGTAATAGAGTTATTAACGTATCTGGCAGTATAAATTGCATCTGTTTCGATAAGGTTAGAAGAATGTAGTCTGCATAACTTATATAATTTAGATCTGAGGATATTATATAATATTAATTAATTATCTTTTGTATATTTCTATGTACAGACTGGTACTTTAACAGAAGATGGTTTAGATATGTGGGGTATTGTGCCTTGCACGAATGGTGTTCTCGGTGAAGCAGAAAGATCTATTCCCAAATTAAACAATCACCTTCTTTTTGAGGGGATGTTAACTTGTCATAGCTTAACATTAATAAATGGTACACTCTGCGGGGATCCTTTAGACGTTAAGGTAATCTACTATAATAAATTACAATTATACAGAAATCATCCTTGAATCGAAGTATCATTGGAAAAAGGAGTGATTAATTATTGATTTAGATTAATTATTGCTTTAGATGTTCGAAAGTACCGGATGGATATTAGAAGAGTTCAATAACGAACATTCAAATAAATACGATCTCGTAGCACCAACAATCGTGAAACCACCGAAAAACAATAGTTTCACGCAAAATATGAATGAAATATCGGAAATTGGAATAGTGCAACAATATCAATTCTCGAGCTCTCTCCAACGAATGTCTGTGATAGTACGCGTACTGGGTTCCGATACGTACAAAGCTTACACGAAAGGATCACCCGAAATGATACTTAGTTTAAGCAAACCCGAAACCATACCAAAAGATATAATGATCTGTTTAAAACGTTACACAGAACAGGGTTATCGAGTGATAGCTATGGGACAAACGAAATTACCCGAAAATAGTAATAAGGTAAAAATAATCAACTTGATATTTCTTTTTATAAACATCTAATTTTCTATATTTAATTAGATTTTCGATTAAATTTCCTATATCCTGCACAGATAATGAAATTGCCTCGAGATGCGGTCGAACAGAACCTTGAATTCCTAGGTTTAGTTATTATGGAAAACAGGTTGAAGGCACCAACTATACCAGTGATCAAAGAGCTAAGGACAGCTAACATACATGTTTTAATGATTACGGGTAATTAGAGTTTAGCAATTTCCGTACGATGGCATTTCAACATATTAGTATTAGTTGTTGGATAGCAAAATGACTCACTCACTTTTCACATTCACAGGGGATAACATTCAGACTGCAGTGAGCGTTGCAAAAGAATGTGGCATTTTGTCGCCGCAAGAATCTGTGATAGATGTGACGGTAGTTATGGAAGAAAATAAATCACAGCCTGAGATTTATTTCAATGCTCAACAAATGTCTTCAGAATTGGTAAATTCCTTAAATTCCAATGGAAATTTTTAAAGTTGATATTCAGAAAAATTGAAGAAAACAGCTGGCTATTTCACTTTTTCAGAGTCTTCATAATAAAAAACTTAACATACTGGAATTGAAAGATATAGAACGAAATATAGGCAATATTAATTATCGATTCGCATTAACAGGCCAATCATGGCAATTATTGCGTGAGCATTATCCAGATATCATAGCAAAAATTTGCGTCCGTGGTGCAATATTTGCCCGGATGACCAGCGATCAGAAGCAACAATTAGTGTTGGAATTAATGCAACTTGGTTATTATGTGGGTATGCATCGCCATTTAACATTTGTCGTACATTAATTTCATTATCCTGTACAATAGCCACTTCAAAATGTTTTACAATCATTCTAGCTATGTGTGGAGATGGTGCTAATGATTGCGGTGCTCTGAGAGCTGCACACGCAGGCATATCCTTATCCGAAGCAGAATCTAGGTAATATCTCAATGCTAAAGAATTACATCATTTTTTTACATAACAACCACGGGCGATTTAACTTTCATATATAACAAGTTTATCATACATAATTTATGTACATATTTTTTATGTTATATAATGATTCTAAAAATTTAGCCAACGCTTGCTCTCAGTTTATTTTTTAATTATACACTTGGAGACAAGAAACAACTTTCTATTTACAAGGAGAGTTAGCTTAAATTTCTAGAATTATTCTGAATATTTGTGTCGTAACATTCAGCAAAATATCGTTTTTAGCGTTGCGAGCCCCTTCACATCCAAAGTACCGGATATAACCTGCGTACCAAAGGTGATAAAGGAAGGTCGTGCTGCATTAGTTACGTCATTTGGAATTTTCAAATTTATGGTCACCTATTCATTGACAGAATTTTTATCTGTCATTATTCTCTACTCGATCGACTCGGATCTGACAGATTTGGAGTTTCTGTTCATCGATATCTGTCTTATCGTTAACTTTGCTTCATTTTTCGGAAAAACTCGAGCGTACGAAAAGCAGTTAGTAAAAAAACCTCCTATGACTAGTTTGCTAAGTTTCACGTCGATCTCCTCTTTGTCTGTACATATGTTGATAATGACGATTTTTCAAGCTATCGCTTATCATGGGGTTCGCACTTTCCCATGGTTTACACCATTCATTTACAACAATGACACGGGATATATGTGTTATGAGAATTATTCCGTTTACTGCGTTTCTATGTTCCAGTATATAACGATGGCTATAATATTTTCACGTGGGAAGCCATATCGAAAAGCCATTTACACGAATATTGCATTTACATCTTCCATAATATTATTGACCATCGTTTGCGCTTATATCACAGTTTATCCAACAAATTGGATAGTAAATATGCTTCAACTACTCTTGCCTCCAGTGTACGACTGGAGGATTATTATTTTAGCACTCGCTTTTGCGAACTTTGTAGTTTGTTTCTTCGTTGAAACGTTTGTTATAGAGTATTTAATTGAGAAAAAATTCAAATCGAAATTTTACAAACCTGAGAAATCTAAGAAGGAATATTTGAGAGTAGAACACGAGCTGAAGAACAACTTAAGTTGGCCAACGCTCAGTAAAGAATTACCAACGTTACCATTAACTCCGAGCGTAGAAAATATCATTAACGTAACGTATTCAGAGGAGAAATCTTATAATAATGAGACTAAAACGAATTTACAAAACAATAGGACAATAGAGTCTAAAAACAATGATGGATTGCACGCATTTGATAACTACTCATTCGTTGATGATGAATCACCACGAAATACAAATATGGTAACTAGAGTTTAAATCGCACCTTGAAAATACTTTACCCGATTTTACAATTTTCAGTACTAATATATGTACGTAAGTATTACGAAGTATTTTCGAAACTTTAAGAGTGATGCTGTAAAACGGTACAAACATTTTCAAGATAATGCTTGTAATTGTTGTACATGTATAGTGTATGTTTGTAATAACTATCAAGTAATTATCAATAATTTAATAAAATTAACGATTGCATATTACTAATAATGTTTCAATGTCGAATAATATTTTTGAAATTTTAATAGTAATTTATTAGTAATTTATTAAAAACATGGAAAATACAGTTTTCGTAGGAATTTGTAACAAAAATGTATGTAAAATATATATTTATTTTGCTTAGTAGAAAATCTGGGTATCTAAGAAGTAAAACAAATTACATATCATAAGACGAGACCGTTTGTTGTCTTCAGATCCGATAATTTCAATCTTTTTAGCATTTTCTGTAATACGAATAATAATGCCATTGTCCATAAGCGTATATGCAATGATAAATATAATATTTTTAAGTATATTTACCTATAATGTCTTTGTAATTTGCCACAAGTTCTTTTTGAATCCAACCTCTATAACGGAGCACAATTTTATTTATTATTTGTATTGTATTTTCATGTATTTTTGACTTTAACAAGAGATTTGGCAAAGTTGAGATAAATTCTTTAAATGCACTTTCCCTATAATAAATTAGACATTATTGTAAGAACATTAGGGACGGGTTTAGAAGAGATTGTAGAATTATTTACCTGTGCAATTCATGTAAAGTATGATCTAACATTATCTCGCTAATCACAGAAAATAATTGTAACTGCATCTCCCTTTTTGACTGATTACAACATGCATTTACAACTGATTGTAAAGTTTCACTTAAATCAAGGTAATTTTTGTACCAAACTTCACTTGCTTTTAAAAATAATGTTCTCAGGAGCTTAGTCAATTGTGGTAATACAGTATTATTTATGTCAGACCAGATTTCAAGTTTCCCTATTAACGAAAAAGGCATTAACATATGTTTTATCAATTTAATTGAAAACGCTAGAAATAGGTTCTACTATACCATTTAAATACTTAATTACAGATGTGCAATAATTTTTCATTAATTTAGACATCATTTTATCATCACTTTGTATTGATGTAAACCATACATAAATTTGACAAATTGCTAAGTTATATCCTAAACAAATGTCATATGAATTATCTATAGCAAAATCTTGTTGACGTTTTCTATTTCTTATTGAAGGAAGGAAACATCCTGTAGCACCTAATTTGTTGTATGGAAATTTTGAAACGAAATTCTTTGTGTAAGAATCCTGGAAATTACTTTTGAACCAAAATTTCATATTTACATCACACTCTGTATATAATATATCTATACATTCAATTATTAATTGTATTATTTCTACAGTACTTTTTAATAATTCCAATGCTTCTGTAGAAATCAAAAGTGCAGAGTAGTCAATATTTTTTTCATCTGGACATACTTCAATCCAGCTGTCAAATATAAGTGGCATGAGTAACTCTATATAACTCATAAGTTCATCTGCATTTAAAGTATTATTACTGTTATTTCTTCCTTCATTGTCAGTTCTTTCAAAATCAACTTCACAATTCTGAGAATTTATATTTGTATAAATAGGAATATATCTAGTATTTTTATTCACAGTTATAACTTTTGCACTTTCACCTGAACTGATAATCTGTTGAGATTTAAAGAAGGTAACAATAGAACTAAACATAGTAGCAAGTCTTTCTAATACTTTTATCCTCCATTTAACATTAGTATTTTTAGAATTTAAGGTTGTTACTAATTGCCTTCCAGGTTTCATTTCTGTATGCAATCTGGAAATCATATCTAAAAAATTTGGCAATACTTTGTAACTGTTTCTTGCTAGTATATTGCTACAGTTTTGTACAAGTACATCCAAGAAAAGCAAGGCATCTTCTTTGATATAAGGATCAATATGTGTCATAGCACATCTCAAATAGGAAATCAGTACATCACAATATGGATTAAGTTGATCATTAGAAACTGGTCCAAGGATTAGACTCAAAACTTTCAAAGAGTTACGTCTAATATCTCTCTCTTTATCAAGGGACAACGCACAAATACCTTGCAAAAGTGGTCCAAATTGTGAACTTAATAATTTCAAAGAGTGTTCTGACAAAATTTCTCTTAATTCTTTTACAGCATCTTGTCGAACTGTTGAATTATGATGTTGTAAACGTGATAATAACTCCTAAAAATCAAATTCTTATTTTTAATCTTAATATAGAATTATAAATACAGAGTAATACCTTAATATTAAGCTTCCTCTTGCTAAGTATGTCCGTCTCATCATGCTGCTTCAACTGTTCTCGTATAACTATCTTTTTAACTTTAAATGAAGGATCTGTGACATTTAATCCTTTTGGTAAATGTTTCGTTTTCTTTGCTTTCAGTTTTACCTTCGCTTTTTCAGACTTTAGACGTTTCAAATGTTTATGACCCTTAGCCATGACTAATTAGTATAAACGAAATAAATTTCTGTCAAATTTTAATTAATAAAAATTGTTGTATGTATATTTGTTTTAGGTTATGTTCATATAACTTTTGGGTTAGTACAAAATATATACTTTATGTAAGTCATTACTCACTATATAGCAGGTTGGTTAAAAAATGTGCATACAATATGGCAAAAGTGATAAAAACCACCTCGTATTTTCAAAATTTTCTTATAAAAACGTAGTTATATATCAGATACCCACGAGGTATAGACATAACTACTTAGTCATATCATGTGCTTTTAAATATACATATATACATTAGATTGAAGTGACATGTAGAAGTGCATTTCTCTACTCTGACGTCGGATATAATGTAAATTTCTTTAATTTACAGAAAATAATTTGTAAATGTCTGTAAAAAGATTTCTTACTTCGTGAAATCGATGTCTTATCCTCATGTAACAATATTATTGTGAGTGGATTTATTAAACTCTACGACTATATATATTAGGTTAGGTCGTTTTAGAAAAATATTTGCATCTTCAGTCTTACAAAACATTAATTCGATTACAGGTTTATCGTGACAAAGCAAATGTGTTTAGAAAAAGGGTAAATAGTTTAATCATTTCACGTTTTACATTGAAATAGAATGACATCATAAATTTCTAGAAAAAATTGTTTACTGTTGCACTTTTTTTTGTAATTATTCGTTAATGCGAAATAATGTAATATGAAATTAATTTATATTATAAAAATATGATGTTATGATTTATCTTATGTTTATAAGTATGATATTTTTGATTATGATATATTTTAGTTAATGTCAATGTTAATTTGTAAAACTATATAAAAATATATGAATTTTATGTGGCATTTGAGTATCTAGTGATATTTAGAATTTTTTAACTCTAAACATAATAAAACTTATATAATCTCATTATGATACAATATTTTATCTAAATATAAGCTCTCAATATACATATAATGTATCTTATATACTTTTTCAGATGTTATCAATAAACTAGAAGTTACAATGAATTAAAATAATTGCGAATGAATTAAATAATACGCTGATTAATAGTGTAAACTTGTAATATAATAACAAACATTACCGTTGAAGAGTTACTTTTATGACCTTCTAGAAGGGTGGCAAATTTAAGTTTGAAAGAATCAAAGATGAATACTACGATGACTTACTGTCCTCCAAATATTACCTTCTCCGATATTTGGGTGGACCATGGAATGTCCAAATGCTTCATGGACACTATCAGTATTGCAATTATTTCTTCATATTTATTAATTTTTGGTACAATTCAACTTTGGATGTATCGGAAATATGGGACAGAAACTGCGGCAACTTTATTACCTAGAAATAAATTGTACAATGTTCAAAAATTCTTCCTTTATTTTGTTCCAATACTTAGTGTAGTAAGAATAATTCTACAAGGAACAGTTTTGAATGACAATAAAATATATGGTTACATGGTAACGGATTATGTTCAATTTTTATCCTTAATAATATTCTTTAATTTTAGAATATAATGAATTTTAATTTTTAGATTCTCACAACAGTATTAACAATAATTGTGTATCCATATTCAATATACATACTAAAGGTAGAAAGGCATAAACTGTTACCAAGTGTGCCACCACAAGGACATGGACTTGTATTATTGGGCTTTTGGACTTTAGCATTTGTTGCAGAAAATGTTGTGTTTGTTAATATTGGTAAAGTTGAATGGTGGTTTCATTTAAATACGTAAGTTTTAAAGCAATAAGCTTTCTAAATACTCACATGATTAAGGAACTATCTATATTTGTTTATTATATCTGGTGAGATGGTTCTTATGTATGTGTGTACTATTTACAGATTAACAGACCAGATTGAGATGGCACTGTTCATTCTACGTTATGTTAGCAACCTTATTATCTTTGCTCTAGGTCTCAAAGCTCCAGGAATAACTGGCAATACAGATTCTGAATATCATACTTTAAATAATGATCCAGCTCCACGGTCAAGATATTATCAAGGTGTAAGTCATTGAAATATAATCTTAGTAGATAATCTGAATTTAATTGAAAAAGGGTTTTATAATCGTTTTTGGATTAAATAAAAGTTTTGAATATATAAAGAAAATGAGATTTGTCATATCAATATATAAATAGTTATCTATTTTCAGAGACCCGAGGATACCAGTTCTACATGGAAGAATGCATGGTATAAGATAAAAACTTTGACACCATTCTTATGGCCAAAATCTTTCATGCTCCAACTCCGTGTTACTTTTTGTTTTGGACTACTTATATTGGGACGTTTAATAAACTTATATGTCCCAATTTATAATAAAAAAATTGTGGATAGTGTCACTGACATTCCTCTATTATTTAGGTATACAAAGTTTTCATTAAGATCTTACAAAAATAAATAAATAGGTGTATTTCATAAAATGTTTAACTTTCATAACAGGTGGGACCTTATATTAATATATGTAGCATTCAAATTCTTACAAGGTGGCGGTACAGGTGGTATGGGGTTACTAAATAATCTTAGGTCATTTCTGTGGATTCGTATACAACAGTATACAACTCGAGAAATTGAAGTAGAATTGTTTAGGTAAATAATCTTTTTTTGTAGAATCTTTTATACTTTTATATTTAATCTTTATATTTAAACATTTTTTTAGACACTTACACAGCTTAAGTTTACGCTGGCATCTAGGAAGAAAAACTGGAGAGGTTTTAAGAGTTATGGATCGCGGGACAGACTCTGTAAACAATCTTCTCAATTACATCTTGTTTTCAATTGTTCCAACAATTGTTGATATCATTGTAGCTATTGCATTCTTTGTTGCTGCTTACAATAAGTGGTTTGGCTTAATTGTATTTCTGACTATGAGCCTTTATATAGGTAAATACTACATCTTTAACATTTCTGTATCCATTATTAAAATCACGGAATTTTTATTAAATTTCAATATTTTTGTATATTAGCTGCTACAATCTTGGTTACTGAGTGGCGTACTAAGTTCCAGAGACGCATGAACTTAGCAGATAATGCTCAAAAAGCACGAAGTGTAGACAGTTTACTTAATTTTGAAACTGTTAAATATTATGGGGCAGAATCATATGAAGTCGATAGTTATAGAAAAGCAATATTGGAATTCCAAGCTGCAGAATGGAAATCAATGATAACATTAAATATTTTAAATACTTTACAAAATATAATTGTTTGCAGCGGTTTACTTGCTGGTTCTTTACTTTGCTTACATATGGTTAGTACAAAGAGTTATTCCAATTGTTTTAAATTTAAATATTTAACAAATACATATAATTAACTTATGATTATAGGTTATAACCAAACAAGGTTTAACTATTGGTGACTATGTTTTATTTGCGAGTTATATCATTCAGCTTTACGTGCCACTAAATTGGTTTGGAACATATTATCGGTCAGTATTTATGCCAGTATTACTTAAGCGTCAAATTATATTACCTATTTTAAAATAATTATATTTCTTCATTTTAAATACAGCGCAATACAAAAAAATTTTGTTGACATGGAAAATATGTTTGATCTTCTGAGAGAAGATCAAGAAATTATTGATGCTCCAGGTGCTGGTCCATTAATAGTGAAACGTGGCTTACTAGAATTTTTGAATGTGACATTTAGTTACACACCCGAAAAAGTTATATTAAAAAATGTTAGCTTCGTCGTGCCAGCAGGAAAGACTGTTGCATTGGTTGGACCATCTGGAGCAGGAAAATCTACTATTATACGACTATTATTCAGATTTTATGATGTGGAACAGGGTGCAATTTTGATTGACGGTCAAAATATTAAAACCGTCACTCAGGATTCTGTGAGACGAGCTATAGGTGTTGTACCTCAAGATACAGTATTATTTAATAATACCATAAAGTACAATATTCAGTATGGACATATCGAAGCTATAGATGCGGATGTAATATCAGCAGCTCGAAACGCGGACATTCATGAGAGAATTCTTTCATTTCCAAATGGTTATGATACACAGGTATGAGTTTAATAATAAAATTATTCTTAATTTGTTGATGTCTCGTCATATTTATTTTATTTGATTTGTGCATAGGTCGGTGAAAGAGGTCTCCGTTTAAGTGGCGGAGAAAAACAACGCGTTGCTATCGCGCGTACGATACTGAAAGAACCAGCGATCGTACTTTTAGATGAAGCAACAAGTGCACTTGATACGCAAACAGAACGTAACATTCAAACAGCGTTAAACAAAGTTTGTGCTAATCGAACGACTATCATCATAGCACACAGATTATCTACGATAATACATGCCGACCAAATTCTTGTTTTACAAGACGGAGAAATCGTAGAGAGAGGCAAACACGAAGAATTGATTTCTTATAATGGAAAGTACCATTCCATGTGGCAAGCACAATTGCAAAATGATCAGGAGGCTACCAAAGATTCAAACGATGACGCTCCAGAAAGCAAAACAATAAAATCATAATTACGTTTGATTTTATTCTTTAAATTTAAATTGATTTTTTTTTATCTGTTTGTGAAAACTGACAGAAATTTATTTGTATCAAGTTACTTACATGGGTAACTTACTAAAAAGATATAAACTTAAACAAACATATATATTTTAATTTAATATCTATTTTAAATTTATATGAAGAATTTGTGATAGTAGCTTCTTAGCTCTGTAGGTAGTTTACTATGATCAGAGCATGATACGTATGTATGTATAGAGTTATTATTGAAAATAGTCTAATTATTGTAGATGAATGTTTTTTGCAAATGTCATTGAAGTCTCATTTTTTAAAAGGATAAATAAAATAATGTTTATGATAACTAGAGTTCCTCATCAGTTCCATACTTAGTTGTAAATAAACATTTTTACTCAATTGTTTACATTTATTTGGCACCATTTATTGTATTAGAGCAGATAATTAAAATTTATCACAGTTAATTTCTTTATGCAAGTTTAATAACATTAAGCGCTTTGCTCTTCAGGCTGTGCTCCAGTTTGCATAATTTCAGATGCAAATGCTCCATCTGGTACCCAACCAGATTCATCAATCGGAGTTGTTAAAGTTACTTCTTGTGCACCCCAAAAATAATAACTTGTAAAAAATAACCATACTAGAGCATACACTACCTAGTAATATAAACAATTAATAAAAGCATTATCTTTATATTAAATTTTGTAGTAAATATGCATTTCAGTTTTTTTAAACCACTCGTTTTAAATTTTTAATAATGTTACAGGTAAAATTTACTTGAGATGGAAAGAATTACTTTGAAGGCGATTTTCGTTTCTTGTGTAACCATATTGAGAAATCACAAATTGAGTTTATTCATTTCTATCCAATTTTGATGGTAGAATTTTCACAATATTTTTTTCTTTTGTTATAAAAGAATAATTGAAAATGATTCAATATTGATTGTAAAAGTTAAATCAAGTTTTACATTTGTAAATTTTTTATAAAACTCGAACACGATCAATTTTAAAGAACGTATCCACCAAAAATTATTTATAAACAACTGACGTACAATAATCTAACTTAAACTGATCACTAATCTCAATGGTAACGTATGTATTGTGTGTCAAGATGTTTGCATATGAATAAAGATAATACATCAAGTAGAATCTTTCTTTTATTATGAATAACTAAGAATGAATAGCCTTGGTTTAAGCTTGATTTTAAAAATGGGCTGTATATGCTCAAAGGAAACAATAACGATAAATTCAAGAAAATACACGGTTCGTGAACATCTTGGAGAAGGGTAAGTCTAACCATGAAATCAAATGTTATATATTATTCTAAAGCTTATCTATTTATGCAAATTTTATATAGACCCTGCAGCCTTTATTTTAAAATACTTTATATCATATATTATGCTTGCATTGTTAAGGTAAGTTTTGTTATATATCGTTTAACCTAATTCATGTCACATTTGCGCTATATGAAAATTAATTTTTCTAAGTTATATGTAGATGCATTTAATTTAATAATAAATATCATAAAATATTTTCATTGTTTGTAATATGATTTTAATGCAATTTTAGTGGATTTAGCACTGTACTCTTGGTAGAAGATACAATTACTCACAAGAAGTATGCCATTAAAAAGATCATTTGCCATGGATTAGAAGATCAGAGATTAGCAGCAAAAGAAATAGAATACTATAATCTTGTAAAACATCCAAATATTATAGAATGTATTGATTCTACCTATAAAGGAACAGCAGATCCTATTGCTAATGCAACAAGTGAAGTACTGATTGTTTTACCATATTATCATGTAAGTTATTCTTACATTAAAATATATATCTTAAGTAATATGTTTATCAGCTTTGAATGAATTAAAATATAAATGTTCTTGTTCTTAGAGAGGTACCCTTGCAAATGAATTGGAAAGACGTGCTAAAAATAAGGATTACATGAGTGCACTAGATATTTTAAATATTTTTTTACAAATATGCGAAGGTGTAAAAGCATTTCACGAAACAACTCCAGAACCTCTTGCTCACAGAGATTTAAAGACTGCGAATATTGTCCTTGATGATGGAAATACTCCCATTTTAATGGATCTAGGTATATTTAATTTATTATAATATTCAGTAATAAATAATGATTATTAAATCAAGATTGACTTCTGTAGGTTCTGTAGCTCCAGCCAGAGTTAAGATATGCGGTTCACAAGCAGCACAAACTTTACAGGACTTAGCAGCTGAAAGATGTTCAATGCCATATAAAGCACCAGAATTATTCAATGTTGAAAGTTATTGTATGGTAGATGAACGAACAGATATTTGGGTAAGATCAATAATTCTTAATTCTAAATATTTATTCTTAATTCTAATATATATTGAAATATATATATTGTTTCAGTCATTAGGATGCATTCTTTATGCATTGTGTTATTTTAAATCGCCGTTTGACGCGGTATATGAAAGGGGAGATAGTGTTGCTTTAGCTGTAATGAGCGCAAATATTACATTTCCAGAAGATGCTCCATATACGGAGGTACAATAATACTTAACTACAATTATTAGACTTTAAAAAGTTTAACGTTCAATTACTTTTATTTTACAGGAAATGCAAAATTTGATTTTATCAATGTTAAAGGTAAATCCTATGGAACGTCCTTATATATACAGTGTTATAGAAAACGTACAAGATTATATCTCGAAGTTAGAAAACAAAGTATAATCATGTAAAAAGCAATAATTTTAATATTTATTCAAACATTTATGTACAGGCAATTTTTTATACATACATAATGTTTATTGTCCTACAAAAAGAGAAATGCAATATTATAATGCAATAACACAAAATGAAAGTTTTAAACAGAACAACTGGAAACAATTGCATTACTTCGATATATCACTTCGATATATTTCATTCCTGAAAAAGAGAAGCAAGACATTTATGAAATAAGAGAATAACGTTTTCAAGCAAGCGATTTATATACATTTTAAATATGTAAATATCATCATTTTAAATTTTAAATAATGTTCTAGATTTATAACACATTTATATAGTATTATTGAAAACACAAATACGATAATATATGTTAATATATATAAAGAATATTGATAGCTATCTAATTAGCTACCAACTTTTATAAGTTGACTTAAACATGTATTACTTTATACACTGCTGCAAATCAAGCATTTGTTGTAAAAATACTAGGGGCCATACATTATTTAAATTCAGAGATAGGATATTGTTCTCAAAGCAACAATCACGTAATACAAAAATGTAATTCATAACTGTATATATTTTTATATATATAATGCAATGAATTTTTTTTTCAATTATGCATATTGAATGAAAATTTCTTGAAATTTGATCAAAATAAAAGCTATTATTGCTATGTATTTAGTGCTATAAATAATTATTAACGTCTTTGCATTTCTTGTTGGACGTTTTCAAAATTCACGTAACTAAGCTTATTGTATGCAAAACTCGGCAACATATTTAATCTAAGATTTACGTGCAGATAGTGGTTGGAAGAATCGTACGATATGACGTATTACTGCTACGTCACGAATACGTCATAATAACAAGATAAAGTTTGAATATATTTGTATATCAATAATATTTTTCATTAATTTGATGTAACCTTATCGTAAAATAAAATTTGTGTTTTATTAATTTATTAAGAGAGTGATTAATACGGGAGCGTGAACAGTGCAATTTTGATCGTAAGGATGCATCAATAATTTTGAACCATACTTCACACCGGTAATGTCGCTACAGTAATTTAAAGTAGTTTTTTTTCATGAGTTTGTACTTTAAGTAGACATCTCTCACTTGTTTTCCAGAGTGTGAAGGCTTCCCAAATTACTTTTTATATCATCATTTGTGTGCAATTCGTAAGTAATTTTATATATGTGTGTGTGTGTGTGTGTGTATATATATATATATATATATATATATATATATATATATATATATATATATACACACACACACACACACACACACACACACACACACATACCGAAATAAAATTTTTATTACTTTTCATAGTAACAAACTAACCTTGCTTAGAGCCCAAAGTAAGAAATTCTTAATTTGCATCAATAAAAGATCTAGGAATCTAACAATCATATCGTTACAAATTTAAACTGCATTCAAATAGGTTTCCAATTACTTTTTGTAATAACAAACTAACCTTATGTGAAGGTAATTTTATAAGAAACATTTCCGGTAACAAAAGTTTAGCAATTTGACATTAACGTATTTACAATATTAGAATCGAAAATGGATTATTGAATTGACACTAGAAATAATAGAAGTGATTCTTTTTCTTTTTTGTTCGATGTTAAATTTGTTATGCAAAGTATAATTTTTATCAAACATTAGGATAACATAACCTTGGTTTTCTATAATTTTGAAAATAGTACAATTTCTTCATCTATTAAAATCATTTTAAAAGATGTTACTTTGTACTGAAATGTATAATTTATATAAATGTTTAAACAATCTAATATTTCATAGGTTCTAAGCACGATTTTTGTGTGCTTCCTTTTGTTAAATCAAATTATTGTAAGGATATGATATATTCAAATTTCAGTCTTATCGTGACGTAGCAAATGCTGATGATTTACGCAAGAAATCTCGCGTGCTGCTATTATGCTGCCATTATCTGGTATTATGAATTTCAAGTAAAAAGCGGCATAAGTTTATCATAAAGAAATTGTCCAACAATTTGTTTATTAGATTTAACATTAGCAACTCTTATGTTTGTATATATACATCTTTATATACATTTTTTTCTAATTTCCTTATCTTTTTCACCGTTCTTTTTTTCAAGAATTGTCGTTAAGTATTATTTTCAAGAGTCGGCAACTTGAAAAGGTCAAGGTTAAATTTCAGTTCAATGTAGGTGACGATCACAAGTAGAAAGATAAGCACGAAACTTTCATGAAACTATTATTAGTTAAATTCGGTCTGCTTTTTGTGGTTAGGAATAATTTATAAACTTTCTTAGCGCCCTATAGACTCCGGATATTCTTAGAAATGTAGATGTTTATGAGAATTAATATTTTTATGGACATAACTGTAGAAACGAAATCAAAATAGATTTTTTTCAAATTAGATTTTCTTCCTTTTAAATAAGAATTAGAAATAAAAATATTAATTTGTATAAATAACTAGCGTACATAAGTACTATACTACATGTACGCACTACAACCTGTAGTTATGAAATTACGTATCAACGTTTGATATTTTGTAAGAGAAATTTACGACTATATAAGATTCTAATCAGAGTTTTCAACTGTTTCAATAAAGTTAATATAAACTACTAGATATCAAATTGTATAGTAGATTTATCTGATGATAAATTATTTAAAAAGTCAATAGATAGTGATTTACTAGTATTTTTTCTAAGTCGGTAACTTAAATAAATGAAAACGTGATTATCATGAAATAATCGTTAATAAAGCGATGTCAAGGTGTGATTGTAAGAAAAAAATTCATCATATAATAAATAATTGATATGAGTTCCTAGATATTAATTCGTAAGTTCAATCAACTATTCGTTTTTTATTTTAATATACAACTAAACTTCGTAATTAAATCATAATTATTAATTAAAGCATTAACTCATTCAATTCACCCTTAAGTTTTAAATTTAATAATTTTCTTGTGTACTATATTAACATTCAAAGATTAATATTTTTTCTATATAAATTCATTAGTTATAGTCAAATCTTCTTAAGTATATACATATCTATTAAGTATATAATATTTTTAATGTATTTTTAAGTACATTATACAGTTATATATTGTAAAGTAATTTCTCGAATGATTAAATCGTGGATTAATTATATAATAATCAAAAGAGTCTAAAAACCTTATTATCTGTCCACGTGGAGACCACTGATCGCGTTATAAGTCACGTGATGAATAGTTAATTCTCGTATGATTCTTGAATTTGAACATTATAATTCGAGCTGCAATATATGTAAAACAAAATCAAATGAAATTTATTAAATTCTCTAATAAATATTGCGTTATCATCTCGTGGATACACTCACAAGATTTTCATTATATTTTATAACCGCGAATATATGACACGTAACTTCCGTACACGTAACGCTTTTAAATTTAAATGTATATGAAAAAAGAAAAACTAAAAATTTTATTTTATTAGATAATAACAAATTAATAGATACGATATATCGATAAGTTAAAGAAAACTAGATATACAAATTTTTTCCTTTCTGATTATGTTTGAACAAGAGAGAAGTATGCCAATTATTAACTAAATGATAAAATATAACCAAAACGTATATGAAAAATTGTTAATTAAATAAACAGATTAAATATTAGAAATTTTGTAAATGGGGAAAAAGTTTAGGAACTTCAGAACTTACAAGGTTATGAACTAAATGTTTAGATAAATTTTGTACAATTTTTTGTTCAAACTTACAAATGAATCTAATTCGCTAAATTTTAAATAAGGACTAAAAGAACTTGTCGCCATGATTACATAATTCCAAGTAAGGGAACACTTTTATATTCTAATCTTTAAATTGTAAAGAATATAACGCCTGACACCGAGAAGAGAAAAAAGACGAAAATGGGTTAATACGATCCGTGGGAGAAAAAAAACAGCAGAATCGTACGATATCTTGAGATATCGTCAGCTTTTGGTCTTACATATGCGCGCAGTGTCACTTTGAACATTCAGTCAACCGCCAGCGGTTTTGCGTGGCAGATGTTCTATGTTATCCTTTGAATAGGTTACAAAATTTAGTGCGACAAAATATCAATTTTTTAGTCTACATAACGTTTGTTTAATAGGTGGAGCGTAAAAGTGAGTGTAGTTCCATTTTGTAGTTCTTTTATTATATATTTATTTTTCTGTGATTTCATCAATAATACACTAGGCAATAGGAATATATTCAAATTTCAGTTCATCATTTTGATGAACAGAAACATTTTGTAGTATTTATATAACTTCACTTAATGTAGACTTATTAATAAAATAATATAGACTATTGCAATATAGAAAATGAAAAAATAAAATATGATGACGCGAAATACCATGTAGTCGCTAGTGTCAAAGTGAAAGTGTTTCTACGAGTTTCTCTTACTTTCCTATATTTTTATGCGATCGTTTAGACATGGACTTCTTGTGACATGGATGATGGTCTTAATTAGATTTTCATGATTGGATTAATGAAATATTGAAGTCATTATGTTTAGTATTGCCTTGCTAAGTGACTGCTAGTCGGGACCGAATTTGGTCAGTTAGCAAGGGAAGATATATATCAGGAATTCCGTCTTGGCATGAAGTAGATAGATAGGTACAGACAGTAATACTCGATAACCTTCCCGAGATACCAAGTTTCTAAACTCAATAGATTGTTGCTTTACTGGAAGAGTAATATAAATAAAATAAGTAAATTTTTTAGAAAATTTGTTTAATTCAGAGAATTTGTAATAGAAAATTATTAATTATATTAATTTTTTCTTTTAAAATAAAAATTAATAGTTTTTAGCTTCCTATTCGAATACTTATAGAAATCTTTTACGAATATATTATGTGTATTATACGAAATATCCTGAAGTTTTGTTAACGTCGTAGTGAATAGACTGCAAATTTTTATGCATTTATGAGAAATTTGATGATGCAGAAAAATGCATAAATAATATACAATATAGACAAGTATATAAAATGTCGATTGTATAATGCTATAGTTTTTAGTAGGTGGAACAATTTTCTACGTAGATTTCATTTTTTAAATTATATTTATAAAAATATAAATTTGCATAAATATCCGCAATTTATAATTATAGTAATGAGATTCGACTATCATGATTATGTTAAAGTCTGAAATGAATTTGAAAATGTACATACAGGTCACAGCATATTTAGTGGAAATACATAATTTGTAAAGATCATACAAGTATTTAAATATTAAATTATTCGTTACATTAATAAGCTGAAATATTCAATGGAACCATCTATAACGTTTATTATATATTTAAGATACCTGTATTCATACTATGTACTAATTTTTTATTAAATAAATTTGCAAATAAGTTTGCATTAAATATTTTGTAACTTTTATATATACATATATATATATTTTTAGATTCATTTCACATTTTATCAATATGTTTTATATAAATGTTTTATACAACACACAAAATACATAAAACATAAATAATATAGATAAAAGATTTCTGTAATGTAAGCCATTCTATTGCAGTGCTTACTATTAAAATAACGAATTAATAGAGCTTATTTTAAATTATGATATCGTTTTTGTATACATAATTTAGTATAATGTATCAAATAATTCAAAAATGTTTATTTTATGCTTCTAGTTAATCTTCGCAAAAATAGTTAAAAAAATTTACACTTCGGAAAAGAGGTATGATTAGCGGCGGTCAGTTAACAAGGCACTAGTATATTTTCTCTTTTGCAAATCTCATTTGAAATTATAATTTTTCTAGTTGTTCCTGACTGATAGTGTCTATCTTGCTCATATTTTACATCAGTATTTTAGATTTTGTTTAGAACGTTCTATGTAACGTTCTATATATAAACTTTATAATTACGATCTTCTAGAATAAATTATAATTTATAATTGATAATTATCTGTATATTTCATAGATTGGAGAAGTTCACTAAATATTTGTTACATTCGAGTTATTAAATATATTAAAATCTTTTGCTTTTACCTATATTGTTAGGTATTATTATCATTATCATATCATTGTTAGGTATTAAAATAATAAGTTTTTTATTATTTGTAATTTTTACATTACAGTCTGATGGATTATATTATGTGTTTTATTATACATGCTAAGATGTGAATGCATTGCAGATAATATACTTCGATGGTTGTATAACTTCGACTGGTTATTGACAAAAACGCATATATTATTCAAAGTATATGACGTAAAATAGAGAACGATTCGGAAAGAGAATATGACTTCAAACTTTATTTTATAATTGTCTGTTACATTGAATTTGCCGATATTTTAAGAACTTCTGCTAATTCTTCTTAAATTAAGGAAAAATATTAGAATCGTTTTTTGTAAATTTTTTCGTGAAAAAAAGGTTGGTTTATGATAAAGTTAAATAGTAGTTATACTATTTCGATAAATCCCTTTTTATGGTCTCTGTAATGCAGTCAGCCGACTTTTTCTTACAATCGTCCAATTTAAATTCTCGAAGTCTTATAAAACCAAATATTATTTCATGTATTTCTTTTGGAAACGTATACTATAATTTACCTGAGTTTCGAATTTTGAGTAATAAAATATTTTTCTTTAAGCATTGAGAGCAAGAAGCTATTCGAAATAAAAGCTTAAATTTTTTATATTTTATAATAGGTTTCCATTAACACGCTTTGTATTTATTTTTAGGAACTCTTAAAAGATGTCAGCGAAAGCAATTCGTGAAGCAACTGGAAAAGATCTCATTAATCGCAAACTTCCTTCTGGCACAAATGCAGTGAAATGTCGGTTTGTGACCATTACAGAAAACACAAATTGGACAGACATTGTGAATGAGCATCCATGGGTCCAAACTGAAAAATTAGTGGTAAAACCAGATCAATTGATCAAACGGCGAGGAAAGCTTGGGCTAATTAAAGTGAATGCTGATTTGGCTGCCGTAAAACAATGGATTGCAGAAAGAATGAACAAAGATCAACAAGTGGGGAATACAACTGGAAAACTGAGAACATTCATCATTGAGCCTTTTGTTCCTCACAAACAAGTAAACTAATAGGACTAGACTATATATATACTATATAAACTAATGGAACAGATATTAATAGGGCTTTCATTTGTAGGAAGAAGAAGCCTATGTTTGTATCTATTCCCACAGAAATGCTGATACCATTTTATTTCATCATGAAGGTGGTGTTGACATTGGAGATGTTGATGCAAAGGCCTTGAAATTAGATGTACCTGTTGGAGAAGAAGCACCAGATCGGTCTACTATAATCAATAAATTATTAATACACGTAGCAGATGACAAAAAAGAGTAAAAATATGTCCAAGTATATTATCTTCTCATTTTGCATACACTTTTTGGTAATGAATGTTCATATTTTTTTTTCAGAGTGATTGGCAAATTTGTAGAATCTCTATATAAGCTTTATGTTAACTTATATTTCACTTACTTAGAGATAAATCCATTGGTGGTAA
Source organism: Bombus pyrosoma (assembly GCF_014825855.1). Classification (NCBI taxonomy): domain Eukaryota; kingdom Metazoa; phylum Arthropoda; class Insecta; order Hymenoptera; family Apidae; genus Bombus; species Bombus pyrosoma. The sequence continues at coordinate 6,537,801 of NC_057783.1, forward strand.
CGAAAAATGGAATTTATATACTTGATCTCGCTGCAAAGTTGGACACAACCGCGGACTTCATCTGCAGACCTGACTGGGGAGATATCGATTATCCACCACCATTTGGAAGGGATGCTTATCCAGAAGAGGCCTACATCGCCGATTTAGATTCTAAATCTGGAGCTAGCTTGAAATTGACTATTCTTAATCCAGTTGGTCGGATATGGACAATGGTTGCTGGCGGTGGTCAGTAGAAGCGCACAGCAGTATCATTTACGTGATTAATCGAGTTTATTCTAACAAAATTGTGATTGTCAAATCGTTTGTTTTATTTCAACAAAGGTTTGTCGTTTTCGGTTGCATGTTTCATTTTCTAATCACCTTTTTTCCAGGAGCATCCGTGATATACTCGGATACTATTTGCGATTTGGGAGCCGCAAATGAATTAGCTAATTATGGAGAATATTCTGGTGCACCTAGCGAACAACAAACTTACGAGTACGCAAAAACCATTCTGAGCTTGATGACAAAAGAAAAACGGCAAGAGGGGAAAGTATTGATCATTGGTGGTGGTATCGCTAACTTTACAAATGTGGCTGCCACTTTCAAAGGTATTGTAAAGGCACTACAAGAGTACCAGCCTAAACTCGTAGATCATAACGTAAAAATATTCGTAAGAAGAGCGGGGCCTAATTATCAAGAAGGTCTAAGGTATAAATACATTTAAATAATGTAATTCTAGTTATCATATTTAGCAAATATTTAACAAATGATTTATATGTCGAATTCTAGAATTATACGTGAAGTTGGTAAAAGACTCGGTATTCCCGTTTATGTATTCGGTCCAGAAACTCACATGACAGCTATATGCGCGATGGCCTTAGGCAAAAAGCCAATTCCAGATCCTGAAGCGCAGGAATTTTCAACTGCAAATTTTTTGTTACCCTCGGGACAAGATGTAGGTCCTTCAGCTCTCTCTGCTAGTGCTTCCTCTTCACCCACTAAACAGTCCAAACTAAAAGCAAGCGACTCTGTTGACGGATCATCACACAAACAGCTCTTTAGTTGTAAAACCAGATCCATTATCTGGGGAATGCAAAATAGAGCTGTTCAGAGTATGTTAGACTTTGACTTCGTTTGTCGTAGATCCGAACCATCCGTAGCTGCCATTGTATATCCTTTCACGGGTGACCACAAACAAAAATTTTACTGGGGTCACAAAGAGGTATAATTTAAACAATTGTTTTCATTTTATTGAATGAAATTTGTTGAAAGTATAATACAATTTCTTTTTTTAATGATAGGTACTCATTCCTGTCTATAAACAAATGAAAGACGCTATGACTAAACACACAGATGCTGACGTTATGGTCACGTTTGCATCCTTAAGATCCGCATACGAAAGCGCTGTGGAAACCATGCAATTCCCTCAAATTCGAACAATTGCTATTATTGCTGAGGGAATACCTGAGAATATGACGAGGAAGTTAATTTTAATGGCGCAACATAAAGGCGTTACTATCATCGGTCCAGCCACCGTTGGAGGTCTCAAACCTGGTTGTTTCAAAATTGGTAATACCGGTGGAATGATGGACAATATTCTTCATAGTAAACTTTACAGGCCTGGCAGGTACCACCATTGTTCGTTATATTATAATATACTTTTTCTCAAATCTTGCTTTATACTAAGAAATTGTTATTTTTAGTGTTGCATATGTCTCTCGTTCCGGAGGCATGTCTAACGAACTAAATAATATAATTTCCAAAGCTTCTAATGGAGTATTGGAAGGTGTCGCAATTGGTGGAGATCGTTATCCAGGAACAACATTTATGGATCACATTATACGTTATCAAGAAAATCCGGAAGTGAAGCTTATAGTACTTCTTGGTGAAGTCGGTGGTGTGGAAGAGTACGAAGTATGTCAAGCACTGAAAACAAAGAGAATTACAAAGCCATTGATCGCTTGGTGCATTGGTACCTGTGCCAGCATGTTCAATTCTGAAGTACAGTTTGGTCATGCTGGATCTATTGCTCATAGCAATTTAGAAACAGCTTCTGCCAAAAATGCTGCATTAAAAGAAGCTGGTGCTTTTGTTCCTGACAGTTTTGATAGCTTAGGTGACTTAATGCAGACTGTTTACAATAATCTTGTGAAAGAGGGAGTGATAGTACCTGCACCGGAAGTTCCGCCTCCCACTGTTCCTATGGATTACAGTTGGGCTAGGGTATGTTTAACTATTGCATTATTAAATTACATATTGGTGTGTATACATATGTAAACATCACGAAGAGCATCCTAATTCTTTTTTAGGAACTCGGTCTGATACGAAAACCAGCTTCATTCATGACTTCGATATGTGATGAACGTGGCCAAGAATTATTGTATGCTGGAATGCCTGTAACAGAAGTTCTTAAGCAGAACGTAGGAATTGGTGGTGTAGTTTCATTATTGTGGTTCCAGCGGTGCTTGGCACCAATGTATTGTAAATTTCTTGAAATGTCTTTAATGTTAACAGCTGATCACGGACCTGCCGTGTCAGGAGCACATAACACTATTGTTTGTGCAAGAGCTGGTAAAGATTTAGTTAGCTCTCTAGTATCTGGTCTTTTGACTATCGTAAGTAAAAGAAAGAAATTTTATCACTTATGTTATTCACTTTTATGTATTACTTTCATGTAAGAAATAATATTAATATTTGACAAAAATTTTAATCATAGGGTGATCGTTTCGGTGGTGCATTGGATGGTGCGGCTCGTATGTTCTCTGAAGCATATGATGCTGGATTACATCCACAAGAGTTTGTAAATAATACACGTAAGAAGGGCAAACTCATAATGGGTATTGGTCATCGTATAAAGTCTATAAATAATCCAGATATGCGGGTAAAACTCATCAAAGAATATGTAATGGAGTATTTCCCTGCCAGACCATTGGTAGAATATGCACTGGAAGTTGAGAAAATAACCACGAGTAAGAAGCCTAATTTAATCTTGAATGTAGATGGTATAATTGCCTGTGCTTTTGTTGATATGTTGAGGAACAGCGGAAGCTTCACAAGAGAAGAAGCACAAGAATATATCGAAATTGGTGCTATAAATAGTTTATTTGTTCTTGGTAGAAGTATAGGTTTTATTGGTAGGTATTCTTGGCTCAGTACAATAATGTATAAAAAGGTACGCGCAATGCTCAAACAATATAATTATTTTATTATTACAGGTCATTACATGGATCAAAAAAGGTTGAAACAAGGTTTATACCGACATCCTTGGGATGATATTTCTTATGTATTGCCAGAACAATATAATTGAATTCATCTTCCATTTACATTATTTGTCGTAAAAGCATAATAAATGTTGCGTATTCATTTAAGAAATTTAGATAGTTCTGATGGTTATGTCTTACATGTCTTGCTCATAATTGTGAGAAATTAGAAAAAGTACCCCGTATGTTTGGTTTGATATTAAATGTTATAATATCAATGCATAAGTGAAAGCTCTTGTATGATAAATTAGTTTTCCTTGTCGCTAGTCGGTTATATTCAATATAAATGCGATTTTAAACTTAAGTTGGTGGCGACCAGAACTTAGATATGAATACGCGAAACAGAAAAAATTAGTCTTACAAATAAACATTCCATAAAGCATTTGTAATGCTGTCAGAAAACAGAACTTGGATTGAAAATATTTTATAATCGCTGATTAATGTGCAGTACATTGCTACTTTATTTTTTATAATTATAATTCACGGAAGATTATAATTCACATAATCTTTTCTGGTTTATAAAAATGTCAATATTATTTTATTTAGAGAATGTTATTAGGTATACGTGCGTGCTTAAACATGCGTACTTGTATATCATTATTACATACATATGTATATATGTATGCATATATAAACATATGCTGTATGCACATATTACATATATGTATATGCTATGTTAACAATTTTTTGCACAAATTAGTTTATCACGTATATATAAAGTATGTAGGAAATAATAAATACATGTGACTTTAAGTACTATACTTCTCTTTTAATATCTTACAAAATTTAAAATCTTAACTATACATAGAATATAGGAAATAAGTGTTCTACACGCGTATGTTTATTAATAAGTATGAAACTTATAAAAAAGCAAAGCAGGTAGAGTAACAAAATTTATTCAATTAGACTTCAAAGGTGGAAATTTCAGTTCAACTATTTATGAATACTACAAAATAAGGAGAGCAGAAATATACCATGAAGAAATAACTTAATATTTCCTTGCAATAATACATCTTTTAACACATTCTTTACAGTAGTAAAATATATTTACGTATATGTATAAAATACCCTCATTTCATTCAAAATACCACCTATAAGTAGAACCTTGAGATTCTGCTAAAAGATTCTGCTGTACAACGAGAATTTTGTTTTAATTAATGCAATTTTTCAAAAAATTTGTATAAAAATTGGGACAATACTTATTTTTCACATTCAACTTAAAAGATAAATAAAAAATTTGAGATTTTCTAACTATAATATACATTTGACAAGAATTGTGCTAATTAATTAACTTTGCAAAAGTACTAATTTTAATAAATTTAATGAATTTTGCAAATGAAACAAATTGAAAGCATTTTACATATTATTGTGATTGCAGACTTTACCATTAGAGAAACTATATAATAGTTCTCAACATCACAAAATGAACATTCAAGTACACTTAAAGAGAAATATATCTTTATTGCGTTTCTGGAATATCATCTGCTGCTGTATTAATAATTCGCTCACGATCAGTTGGTGGTGGTTTATGACGGCCTAAACGATATCTACATTTTCTTACTAATTGAGGAATAATAACATTGTTATAACAACACATTCCAATGAGTAGAACAATGAAGCCAATGAGCTAAAAATTAAATAGGTACATGTTCATATGTGATTTGATTTTAATTTTAGATGATACAATTTCATTATGAACAGAAAAAATCAATTATAAAATTTACCTGTAAATAATGGAAGGCTTGCCACCTAAATGCTAAAGAGAAAGCCCATATGATAATTGTTCGAACACTATCTAATATCATCCTTGTTGTAGCACCAATTTCTTTGGTAATACTAATACCAGCAAAGTTAAAGAAAGCTATGCTGAATGATATACCTGTACGAAGATAATTTAAAAAATAAATTTTAGTAAATAAGAGTAAATATGTCTATATATACTAACCAACTATAGCCATCAGTAAATAACCACTATTTCCAATTTGGATGAATGCATCTTTAGTAGCTTCAAGGGTTCCTTGCGAATTGTCAGCAAAAGGAGGTGGAACATGTATAAAGTTAAGGGGAATCATTATAATGCATATAGTAATGAATCCAAATATACCTAAATAAAATATATGTTTGTTAGAATATATTTTTATGTACTAGATATTTCAGAAACTTGTATTTTAGAAACTTCATAAACCTTCCCAGCCAACTGCTTGCAACGCTGGTATATTCTGTCCTGCTATGAACTTTTCTTCTATTACCATTTGAACAGCAATTATAACCTATGATAGTAATTATTATAAAAATATGTACATTAAAATATAAAATATACAAATATACAAAATATATAAAACATATAAAATGAAGTTTTACCTGTGCACATATGATAAGTAAATCTCCAGTTAAAATAGAATTTGTGCTGACATCTGATTTTTCCATAGTTATGTCACTGAGCCCAACAAGAGCTAAACCAATTATAACCATTACTATACCTAACCATTCCCTACTAACTAGTTTTTTATTAAGAAAACCCATTGAGAGCACAGCAGTGAATATTATAACAGCACCACGAAACATTTGAAAACTACTAGCATATGTCATATTCAAGCCGACATACATAATAGAAGTAGCACATGTATCACATAAGGCAGGAATCAGTAGAATAAAAGGATTAAATACATGTGAGCCTTTAGTTAACGGATTGCTGTCCACAGAATTATCCTTTAATATGATAAATTCAATTTTAGATATTTTCTATTTAATAAATATACATATATGCAATGAAAGATGCTTACTCCTCTGCGACTATAGTAATGATAAAGGACTTTAAATACTAAAAGACACATCATCTCTCCAATAAACATGAAAGATGATTGCATAAAAGGATGATTGAAATGCCTTGGTTGACCATTTTCATCTGGTACAACTTGTTGATCTGCATATCTAAAAATATAAATTTAATTACTCATAATTTAATAGTTTGACAATTAATTTATTTACATACTTTACAGATAAAGTATTAAAAGATCCAGTAACAACCATAAGTGCTGCTAAAATACATTGATAGCGTGTCCATGCCATTTTTAAATAGTTCTACAATCTCTAGAAACAAAATTTATAAATTTATAAGAATTTATTTATAAGATATATTTATAAGAAACAGTTATACATTAAAATTATAGTGATAATTCAAAGATATTTTAAATAATGATAGTGTATATAACGTTAAATTTATATCTGTGATTATAAACTCAATAAAAATGAGATAATGTGATAGCACGCTTTCAAACAACAAAAGAATGTAAATGCTTATTCTCAGAATTGATTAAATGCTTTCATGAATATAATCATGAAATATGTTTTCTATAAACTTAGTACTTTTAATTAGAGTATCAGAAAAGGATTTATTTTAATGTAACAATATAATTAAAGATAACTTTCATATTTTAAAAAAGATATATATTTATATATTGATATTGATTAATAATTGTAGAAATTTCATATCTTCATATTCATTAACAATATTATAAAATCAAATTCTTTTAAATTCTATAATACAATGATTACTTGAAAATTTAAAGTACGTGTACTAATACGAAATAAATGATTCACGATTCATTGCACGAAGATAAAAATTTATATATGTCAAACGGAAGACGAGCAAATATTTTTACTACTACAGCACAGCTCATATCGTACAATAATTTAAAGATTAATCAAAATCATATCATTTATTCCAAATAAGTAAAAATTGAAAATATTGAAATTTTCCGAAAATAAATAACGAAAAGCTCATAAATGTCAGATTATATCTTTCAACAAACAAGAGATTATTATAATATTGAAATATAGTTATTACCCAAATAATTAAGATATAGATTTCTAAATATATAATAGTAAATACGAGAAAAATGATAATTTTCAAAATTCTTAAGCCACAGTTATATGTATGTATAAAGTGTAAAATTAAGTGCATTTGTCGTTAGAATAGAATTAGAGAATAATATTTTGAATTTTTAAAATAGTATTACCACTGTTATAAATTATAATAAACCACTGTTATAATTTATAAAAAATAAAGCAACAAATTCGAGTTCATTGCACGGAAATGATAAAGGCACGATAAATAGACATCACTAGAGAAATGGTGAAGGTAGCACTGTTAACTGTTACTCACGTTCACGTTACTGAAGGAATAATCTGAACATATCAATCTGAGCATTAAAGGTTCTCAATTCCAACAATTTTCTATATTTTGCATGTTAAGCGCGCAATAATACATTTGTAAATATTTCATTCTGTTATAATTAGACTGCGGAACAATAAACAATTCTGAAAATATTTAGAAGTTGCAAGATATTTGACGCAATATATATATTTTGTATACATACACATACATACATATGCATAGAAGTGCATTTATATATTATATATTTTGCAGAAATCATAAAAAGATTTAAACAGGTAATCATCCACAATATTAACAAGTTTCAGTATTCAGTAGGATCATTTTTAATATTTATTATATGCTTAAGATTATATGCTTATATTAATTTTTTATTAAATATAAGATTATATTATTATGAGGTTATATATAATATATTATAACATATATAATATAAGATTATTAATTTAGGGTAAATATTTTGCAACTTCTAAACACTTTCACAATTATTTAATAGTTTACCAATATAATTATGATAGTTGAGTGTCGTTATGGCGCGAATGAAATTTTAAAATATTTCGTATAACCAAGTATAACACACGTAATGTGTTCATAAAAAGTATACGAATGTACGTATTTTTCCAAGCCACTCTAAGTTTTATTTCTCGAATGAAATGTGTAGAATAAAATATTAAAGAAAAAAGAAATATATTCTAATTATACACTTTTATAATCCTAGGAAATAAAATATACTCCTATAATGATTAAAATTTGTTTATAGTTTTGTTTGTTTGAAAAAAAAGATATATTATTATTCTACGATAAATTAGAGATACAATTACTGATAATTTGAAAAGCCCGCCAAAAATAAACAAGACCACTAAATGATTGCCCTATAAGTTTGTTGGAAATAGTTCTTTATTTCGGGTCATGCAAGTGTTCAGTTATCTGTAAATCGTTTAATTAAGGAATCAAGTTTTTATTTACATACCTGATTTTTGAGTTATAAAACGCAGAAAATATGTGAGTGGTAGAAATAGTAGTTTGCTGTTCAAAGCAATGGATGATAATATTATGTGCGTATTTTGAAATTATCAGTGGACAAAAAAGCATGAACAGAAAGTAAAGAAACTAAAAAGAAACATTTTGTGTCGCACAAATATACAAAAATTTCATATCAAAACATAATGTCATCGTTAAATAGTAATAAAAGATTAGCCGAAGTTTTGGAGCTATTTCTGTTGCCTAATTATAACATTGTGTCTACTACCTATCTTGATCTCTTATTATCACACATTTCCGAAGATATTAAAGAGTGTAAGAAAACTATTTAATAAATCATATCATAATGCATGGTAAAATTATTATAAAGAATTCGTTTTTTAATCTTTGTTATGTTTGTTCCATTTTTATTCATTGCATTCACATATAATTTATATTTCATCATGTATTTTATCATTTAATTCCAGGTGACACAAATAGTTATGAAAATTATGAATTGTTTCAAAAATGGGTATTAAAAGCATTGCACACTTGGAGTTCTGAGTGTCTTCCTTCCCAATCTATAACTATATTTACTTTAAAACTCATAGGATTAGTTTCACATAATGAATTAAGGTTTCATTATTGGCAGTTTAAAGACGTGTACAACAGATTGTGTGACATATTTAACCTACGTAAAGATGATTTACCAGTATCTATTAAAATGGCTTATATTACAATGTTATCTAATTTAATCAAACATAGAAGTGGTAGACAATGGATTATAGATTCTGGTAAGTAATATATGTTTTTTAATGTGTATGTAGAGTTATAAGATGATAAAATTTGTATTTTATAGATGTTTGGAAAGATGTTGTAAATTATGCACATTGGAATCACACGTTATATGTTACTCGTGAAAGCCATAAATTTTTGTGGCTTTTGCTCTCACATGAACAACAAAATGTTAATTTTTGTAAAGAAGTTATTTTAGCAATGGCAGCACCATTGATAACGAATAATTTTGACACTCAAACATGTCAAATGCTGCAAGATAATTATTTGGAAGAAAATAAGCTATTGTGTACCACGCTAGATCTGTTAACCAGTATCATTGAGAATACATTGTTTGCAGATATGGATAATACAATACCTGAATTATGCCAAGAACTCATTGATTTAGAAATGAGAGTAAAAGCACTGTTTGAAGCATGTATTAGTACAAAACTTTTATCACATATTCATAAGCTATTCGTTCTATGTTTGTTCATTCCAATTAAACAATTCATTAGAGGAGGGAAAAAAACAGAAACTGAAACAGCACTGAAGTTCTACACTGAATTGAATTATATATCTATAATGCTTCTCTCCAAAGCATATGTGGTAGAATTAGTAAAGACAAACAAATTTTTAATGATATTTTGGAAAAAGTTACAATCATTGCATGAATTTTCTTTCAGTCAGGAACATAAGTTTGAACATCAAGCTATATCTATAATGGTAAGTACTTTATTTTTTATACTTTCATAATGGTAAATAATTCAAATATTTTTTCTACAAATAGATTATGCCTTTGGCTTTATGTATTAAACATACATATAAAGATTCTGATATTTTTGATATGTTTCTTACCAAACTGTTTGATGTAACGTGTACAGCTGTACAAAGATTGGGATACAATGTAAGGGATGCTGTACTTAAAAATGATGTACCTATAGCACAGATTGCTAAAGTTAATATTGACATGCTTCTAGAAATAATGGACATCATGGATAGGGTATGTGCAATAAAAATTTTTGATAATAATGTTATAAATTATTACCAATATGTTGTTTATAGTTATATCTAATAATTCTATATATATGTATATATATATATATATATATATATATATATATATATATATATATATATATATATATATATATATATATATATATATATATATATATATATTTTATATATATATATAATATATATATATATATATATATATATATATATATATATATATATATATATATATATATATATATATATATATATGTATGTATTCTCATATCAGGATATTGCAGTTATTGTCTTTCAAGCAATGTGTCATGTCCTAAAAAATTGTGTGCCAGATGCATGCAGTGAAACTTTAGATAGTATGACTAATGCAACACATTTGGAAAATGGACCAAGGAAACAAGTATATAAGTTTCCCTTAGAAGGGGATCCCATAGTTGATCATCCTACATTATTGTCATCACTTCTAAATGGTTTAGCAGTCATGACAGAAAAGTTTAAGCTAAAATGGCAAGAATGTGTAGAAACCATATGCTTATTGTCATTGGCTCAAGAAATTTTAAATCACCCTGGAACATTGCCTATAGTAAGTTTAGATGTATTCATCATATGATGGTTTATAATATGCTTATATATAAATATTATATAAATAATATATATAATATAAATAATATATATTATAAATATGCTTGAATTTTGTTTTCAGATTTGCGTGAAAGCTTTAAAAGTATGTAAGTTAGCAATTCAGAATTTTATGCCACCTGATTTAGTACTGTTAACTGAAACAGATAGTCACATGAACGAAATTGGGCCAACATTGTTTAAAAGATTACATGATGTTAACTGGGAAGTAAGGGATAGTGTATTGGAAGTTTTAAATACTATAGCTATAATTTCAGAAGACAGTAAGTAATCATTTATGAAAAATGTTATTTTCATATGTAATATGCGTAAATATTTGCAGAATATCCGGCGTTTCAAGAATATTTATTGGCAAATGAGTTTCTACAGCTAGCAGTTGAAATTAGCAAGACAGATAGTGAAAGCTATGTTCGAGCATCTGCTTTAGTTTTTCTTTCAACTACTGTTCGTATAAATAAATTATGGAAAGAAAAATTATCGCAATTTGATTTGCCTGTATGTATCATTAAAAAGTATATAATTTTCGACTAATATTTGATAATAAAACTATATTCTTTTACTTCAGAATACTGCAATAATGCTACTCAACAATGAAAGCGAGGCCATAGTCAGAAAGGAAGCAGTAATTCTATTGAAGGAATTATATGTACATCGTAAATGGTCGTGAGTAATGTTGTGCAGCACTGCTGTCAGTCATTTCAATATCATTGATAGAGTAATTATTTTTTAGGAAAAATATTATCGATCCAATGACATTGACAATGGCAAAAACTGCTGTGCTTGATCTTCATTGGGAAGTAAAGATAAGTGCTCTTGAATACTGGAATCACGTTATAACATCGCATTTGTCCGATCAAGGTGTACTTGATGGTCATTTTCCAAAAGTAACGTTTTCAAAAGAACACAGAAAAATCGTATCTTTAAATGAAACTGAGATAAAGCGGAGACTCAATAAAGCACTAGATGAATTAGCAAAACAAAATTGTTTGAGAGTAAGTAGATTTACATAACATAATTCTTAACCAATAAGTCACATCTTGCATTGCATTTTAGGTCCTTTTGGTTACTCTAGAAGACAGTGATCTTGAAGTATGCAAAACATCAGCAGCTATAATAAACAAATTAAAAGCATTCCTTTTGAAGTACAAACTTAATGAACCTTTACCAGCATTGCCTCTACCCAAAGATAGTGCTACTTTAGATACCTCTTATGTTAAGTACGAACCATCAGATAATGTTGCAAGTTCCAATTGTGAGATGCTCAGTAATTCTAATAATGTGATAGAAGAAATTCTAGATGTTAATGATGCAAATCTACTTGCTTCTATATACAAACATTCAATAGAAGCCGATAGTAAAACGCAAAAATCAGAGGAGAAAACATTTCAATATATTCCTTGTGTGACTAGGCAAGTTTTTCTTCAAACAATTTTTGATATGGATATCGCTGCATATATTAAAGAGAAAGAACGATGGTTGACCACGTACTCCACTAGTTTTGATTCAACGTTGGATGATATATTAACAATGTACAAAAAAGGAGATGTTAATTCAATGGATTGCTATTAATCACGAATAATGTGCCTTATAGATTGCACAAAATAAAAACTCAGATCTTCTACATAAGTATGGTATGCACCTTTTGTTCTTACATTACTTTTAAATTTATAATTTTATGAGTTACATCACACCATAGTTAAAATAAGATCATGTTATAAATTTTATAATAAAAATAAGATTTTATTATAAGTACATTTATATATTACATAGAAACATTTATAATAGGCTTTTTTCTCATAGAATTTGAGTAATAAAAATAAAACGAAATTTTCATACAGTGCTTATTTATGCAGCTGATATAGAATAAAATGAATGAATACTTATGTATTTAACATATAAAGAAACATATTAAAATTGTTATATAAATTGTTTATGCTCATTTATATAAAACATTGTTTTTGTTAATAAAAAGAAAATAAAAAATTTTTTTATCTATATTCATATTACACACAAACATAAATCTGGAAAGTAACAAACTTACAAACTAATCAGATTTCATAATAATATAAAAAGACATTGTTTGTATTATTTGTACTTCATTCAGTCTTTATAATTTTCCATATAACTAAAACACAAATATTATGTTTAAAGAAAATTTGCAATGTCAATTTGCTCTGGCTGAGAGTAAAGATTTTTTCCATCAACAGACATTTCTTGTTCATCAGCACTCACAGTAATAATAGAATTCCAAGGAAAGTTATTACATGATGAATGATATGTCAAAACATCTGTATCTGTATTAGTGTTAACTACTTCCAATGCTGTAAACTGTTTTTTTTCAGTATTTTCTATTGGATTTGTTATCTTTGGTACAAGGAATTCTTCATTAATAGTTGTATTAATGGTGGAATCTATATTATTCCAAAATGAAGTTGTTGCTGTTTCACAAGGCTCAGTCTTTACTTGTTTTACAGTTGGATTTTCTATTCCTATAATTGTATTGATTTGCTGTAACATATTTCTTATATTTGTTTCTTCTACACCTGTTTTATCTTTTTTCTTCCTTCCTCTATGCTTCTTCTTATTTAGATCAATGCAAAGACTTTCAGTGATATTAAAAAATTCTTCATCAGTTATTTCTTTTCTTTGATACAATTCACGTTCCCAAGCAATAAACTGACTACAGTTTATCGAACAATTATCATGGGTGAATTTTTTTGGTGAATTAATTGCTTCATTTTTATACTTATATTTTGGTTCAGGTTTAATAAAAACATGATTGTATATATTTTCATTGTTATTGTTATCACCTAAATTTATAGGTTGCAAATATTTTTTTTTTGTATATTTCATATCATTCAAAACTTTGAAGCCTTGAAGATTAATAATAGTTTGCGATAACTCTATTGGATTGTGATGTTGGATATGATGATTATGTAAATCTATGACAGTAGCATTTGGATGCTGACAAATAATGCATTGGTAAAACACAGACATTCTGTAACTATTGCAATTCTATCTTCATAAAGCAAACAATATATAAAATGTTAAGAATAATATATCTATCTTTTTGACTACCTATTAATAAAATCAATATTTCATATATTTCTAAACACGATAGTTAAAAAAAAATAATGCAGTTAGAGATTTACCTTCAAAAGATCGTACTTATGAGGTTATATAAATATCCAATAAGGAGATCGAAAGAATTATAGACCACAATATTTGATTATACACGAACATAACACTTATTGCGCAATAAAATTTTATGTAGATCATATAAAGATTAAATAAGTTTATTATATTTTACATGATATTGTCTATTGCACAATAATGTCATACATCCACGTGAAGATCTATGATACTATGTCAATATAAGTATATATGTGTCTACATATGTATAACAACATGTAATATGTGAAATAAAATACATGCAAATGCGTAAAATGTTATCATAATATATAATATAAAATGTTTAAATTAAAAAAATTAACAATTTCCTTTAGTGCAAACGAAATTTAACATTCTATGTTTCATATAATATCAAATCGTACAATAGATCAACAAATCGATGGCTTACTGCACAAAAAATGTTAGCTTTTAGCGTCTTTGAGAAAAACAATTTCAAGAGATTAATTTTTATTTTAGTATTTTCGAGAAAAACAATTTAAAAAATTCAATGATACTTTATAGTTAAATAAATACCTCTTGCATTGTATTTATCTTTATCAATGCTATTATAAAATTGGTTGCAAATTGTGCATTGATCCTTTTGAAGAACATAAAATGACAAAGGTGAGTCATGGTTCTTGAACATATCTTTCTATATGTATGTACTAAAAAAGGATGAAGAAAATATAATTTTTTACAAATTTATGAAGTAGATACAAATATGATTTTTATACATAAAAGTTATTTTATACATAAAAAAGCAAACAAGAACTATTTATTGCATATGAGAACTCAAATTTCACAAAAAATGGACATGCAATATTTGTGCAATAAGTCGCCGAGATATAAATTGAAAATTTTTATTTGCATAATACAACATAATATAACAGATTGTAGTTTTTTAGAGAAAGGTTAATAACAAAAGATCGTATCATTTATTTTTCGATTTTCGTTTATTCACCGATTGTTATATAAGGCGGCACGTAATTTCTTCTAGTGTGGTCGATTACGTTGCGATAAATGAAAGTATTACACGGGACATTTCGGCGTTGGTGTTATAAATAAAAAAATGCAAAACTTAAATAGCTGACGATTAAATTTAGATCGTAAGACGCGTACTGTTTGTGTGCATCAGAATGTGCATCGCGAATATCGAAGTAGTTTGAGATAAATCGGTGACGATATGCGCGCTGTGATTGGCCGACAATTGAAAACGGGCCAATAAGCGCACGTTTCGCGCCGAAAAGATACGATTACACAGGCCGATGTGAGCATGCGCGCTCTTTGATTATTCTCGCCATGATTCGGCGCGAGCTTTCAGTCACGCGCAACGCTTCGTAGGGGAATTGTACGAAGGACTGGTTTCGTGACCATCGTGAAAAAAGGAAACTATTTCAAGTTAAATTTGGTACAGCGTGTTGGCTAAAAGGCAACAAGTGTAACGTTCACTG
Organism: Bombus pyrosoma; assembly: GCF_014825855.1. NCBI lineage: Eukaryota > Metazoa > Arthropoda > Insecta > Hymenoptera > Apidae > Bombus > Bombus pyrosoma. The sequence continues at coordinate 6,553,229 of NC_057783.1, forward strand.
ATCGTGCATGAAACGGTTGTGCGCGTGTAGACCCAACTATGTCTTTCTACTTTCGCGACCGGCCGAAATTCGGCGACAGACTACGTGGTAAATCCGGCGACGAACTTCTGCAAGAGATTAAACAACAGTTCGACGAAGACAGCAAATCTTTCTTCGAGCCTACAAATAGATCGCAACGGGATCCCTTTGAACGACATTCCACTTTCTCAAGGGTGAGTTTGTCTCTTTTTTACGTAAATCTCCGTTTAAAATCAAATCGTGCAAATCAGTGGAACATAATATTTATTATTAAAATTAAGTTTCTGGAATGATGCCTTTTATGTAAAGCACATTTTTATATCTAAGCGTAAGTGTTGTTTTCTCATCACGGTTTTAAGAGTTAATTGTACTTTATTTGTTAACCTTCAGATTTTTATATTTCAGTGTCAAATTATGATAGAACATCGTTAATTTTTGTTTCTGTTGGTACAAAAGTTTATTTTTAAGTTCATGTAAAATGTATTTATTATAAATTACGATATTTTGTTTATTTTATTTAATAATTTAAATAGTAATTTTCACTATTAGTTTAGTTTAAATAGTTTAATTCAACATAATGATAATATAAGTAACGACATGGTAGAATTGCAATATCAATACTCTATCAGTTTAAGTTTAAAATACGTTCAGAAATACTCACCAATAGCACTAGATTCTAAATGCAACTAAAAATTTTAATATTAAAAAAATATTATTAAATACTATATGGATCTATATATATAATGATACAAACTCAAAACATCAAAACTCAAAACAGAATGTCAGGAGGTTAACGGGTAATTTTTCGTCGAACAACTTTTTAAATTATTATATCATTATACCCTCATTAGAGTCACTTTGGAATGTCGAAAAAATGTGTTCCTTCTTGCATGATTTGAATGTGTTGTACGAAAATTCTTTATTTATAGAGTGGCCCAATTTCTACATCGTTTCACCAGCATGTATTTAGTTTTCTCTGCTTGTCGGTTATTCTTGTCACAATGCCGATATTTTCAGAAGGCAAAAAGTGAAAAAACTGTCGTGTTTATTGGTGATCGGTATTTTTCAAGTACCCTAATGTATAAAGATTCGAAAAAATATAAATGTGTGATAGGTTCATAAGTGCAATATTTTTCATATAGGGTAATGTTTTTTTGCACTGAATATAGTATTGTCGAAGTCGTGTTGTTACAAACTAATTACGACAAGTATTTTAGTTTTAACACAAGAACTACTAACTCTTAATATGTATGTACTTAAATGTATTATGCTTAAATGTATTAGTTTATAGTTAATGACGAAACCAAATATGTGTGTGTGTCTATTGCAATAAAAGTAAATATTGACATCATCAAACATACTTGCAAAAACAAAAAATCTGATACCAGTTATTTTAACTAATTTGATAGCGTAGCGTTAAAATGAGGTTAATGGTATTATATAATTTATATTTTAATATTTACATACGTATTTATATACGTTTATATATATATATATATATATATATATATATAATAAAATCCTATATATATGGGATTTTATTATTTTATTCTTCTATGCTATGTGAACGTTGCAAAAATTTGGTATTTATTATGCCGAATCACCTGTTCCGCGTTGTCAACGAGCCAATTGTCATAGTTCATGGCGGTTGCGTGACCGTTACAGCTGTATCGGGTACCGTGAAAATTTTTCAATTATTCTATCGCGATCTTCTCAACGCACTACGTATTATGTGTTTCGTACAATAATTGTTTAATTATCATTAAAAAGAATAACGAAAAATTTTCAATACGTTGGATACAGTATCCCTTGTAATATTACTCAATTCGAACTGTGACCTTAGACTCATGTAAACAAGACACTTTAACGATCAAATATTTCGGTAATCTTGTGATAATCGAGATTGTCCCAATGAATACCACAATAAAATATCCACCTGTATTATTTTTTTTATCGACGAACTTTAGAGTATTGTTGTGAAAATAAACTAATATTTCGATATGTATAGAAGAGAAATATAATAATACGATAACTTCATAATATAATGATAAGATAGTTTTAAAGTTACGATTACTTTACCTCAGTGTCACTTTGTGTGTATACATAAAGTATGTATATATAGAGATTAAAAATGCACTAATCGGTTCATATAGACAGTAGGTAGACTTATCTACCGTCGATATCGATCTATCTATGTAAAGAGAGCCTTAAGAAACAAGTAGCTTAGTATCAGCCGTCATCTGTTTTTTATTTCAAATTCAACAAATTTATGAAGAGCTTTTTTTTGAAAATGGGATTTTTTTCATTCCATTGAGAAAGTCTAAGTAAAATAACTGCAAATATAAAATTGCTTTAACATATAATCTTATAGCTCTGAGCTAAATGTCTGAAGGTTACTTATGAAACTTTTTTTTTAGTATTTTCTATATAGATTAAATATGCGGGTATCATGTCCAAAAAGGTAGTATGCTATTGCAGGGTGAATATGGAATTAAAATTGTTCATATAGTAAAAGGAAAACGATTGATGATTCAAACGGAGGCCATGGGTTTCCCTCCTTTTTCGTATGTCCTCGTTTCGTTCAACTTCGATCGCCATCTTGGTGCATAATGAACGAAACAAAATCGATTAATCTAAACGTTTTCTGGGGGAAAAAAGCGTTTAAATGACCGTCGATTCATGGCGGAAATTGCTGTTTCTGGTCGTCGTAAAAGGGTCTTTATCCAGTTCTGAAATACATTAACGATATAATGATAATTTTCTTCCAAAAAACACAATGTCTTTTCCCTAGTTATATTTATACCTTCCTTGTTACGATAATAGCCCTTAATAGAAGCGTTCTTATGGAATTTCTGATTTTATGTACAAAAATATAGAAGCATAAGATTTTCAAGAGATGTGGTATATGATTCTTGTTATAAAAAATATAATTTTGGTATTTTGCTTATCGATACGACAATATCTTTGTATTCGTGGAAAAATTTAATTACACCTAAATCATACCTTTATCGAAAAACAATAAAGATTCGCACCAGATACATGCGGTAAACAATTGCTGGTTTTAATCTATTAGCGAATTCTGAAACGGAATTGTACAAGATATTTGAGAATAAAATATTTTTAAAAATCTAAGAAATTTGTTAAGAAAGGAGCAATAAATTGGATGAGACATTGTTTATATAGAACTGGCTAGAAATATAAAGATTCTCAGATTTTTTGATACTATAAATAGTATGAAGACGAAGCACTATAATTTCAGCCCATTAAGAACCAATTATAATAGTTGTACATTATTAGGAAACATAAAAAATGTAACTTACATGTTGTTTTCTTAAAATACCAAAAATATATTAAAATAATAAATACTTTGCAGAAGCCCACTATATAAATCTAAGATACACAAAAGCTTTTTATAATTTCAGAAGAAATTAGTTTAACATACTGTCAAATTTCATCAAATTATAATATCAAGCTGAAGGAAGAAATACTACTCGAAAAATATAAAATCAAGTCTTTGGAATTTCACAGCTATGTTATTAAGAAACCGAACTGAATAAGTAGTTTATCATATTGATAAATACTTCAGTTTCACCAAATTTCATCAAACTGTAGAATCAAGATGAAAGAAGAAATACTATCGAAAGAATATTAAGCCGATCCTTGCAATTTTCTTTGCTTAACTTCAATAGTAACAGAATTGAGCAATGTAAATCGACCGGAATGAATTACAAATGAAATGTTGTTAATGTGTTAATACAAAACCAGTAGTTTGGCAAGTGTGCAACAAAGGAATTCACAGAGTGTATCATCTATAAAAGACCTACTCGAGCTTACTCGCGTCCCTGTAGAGGGTTCTGTTGTATTCATTGAAGTCTATAAAGCTAGTGGGCTATTAAAACCACCCCAATTGCATTAAACGTCCCTTCTGAGAGAAAGAGGGTGACGACGTACCGGTGCACGAGTACGAAATGAGATCAATATGGTATACGTGCGGTAAGTTTCGCAATTCTACCATCGAAAGCAGTCGCTCTACATCGGGCTGATATCGTTGGCTTTTCAGAAGTGCAGACAGATTCCGGCAAAGGACCCAGAAATAACGTGTTTGTTGCCAAACGCCCGCCGGGGAGATGACTTACCACTTATTCGCCTCGCCATAGACCCTTCTCTGTTTTCAACAATAAAACGTTTCATTGATCAATCGATAAGATCGTTCTGACGGAGGGTGCGTTCCTTTTAAAGTAATGCTACGAAGCCAGAATGCATCGCTTCGTTGCAATTTTTTTTGGATAGAAGAATACTAGTTAGGGTGGACTTTCTTCATTTTCAAACTTCTTCAATCGGTTGATAGCTAGACTTGGAATTGTTTGGAAAGTATATTATTTTTTAAAAATAGAGGATTGAGTTGAAAATATCTTTTTTCTTGTTCGGAATTAGAAGATAAGTCAGGGTTAATGGAATTAATGCGAGATATTCAATTTTATTTATGGGAAATTTCAAGGAAAAATTCTACAGGAGAAATGTATAAAGTATCCAAACTCGTTATAAGATTTGTGAAGAATGGATGAAACAATTTTCTGCTTTTACACTTCTTTAGTTATGTGCATAAAAATATGGTACCCAAAATTTCGCAGAAAGGGGGAAATTCAAAGAAGAAACGAGGACAAAAGAGAAGAGAGATAATTTCGTAATTACTATCATAAAAGTATATTTAATACTAACAACACAAAGAAACAAGATAGAAGAAAGGATAAATGTTTTAGTCGCGTGATCAAGATGGTATCTTCCAGTAAATCTAAAAAATTTTGCAAATGTAAAATTTCCGACGATTTGCAAGAAATTTAATGTGTGCGTGGAAAATGTCACGGATCAAATGGACAGATTATTCTGGATCGAACGGTTCTTGGTTTGGAATGGCGAGAGGGAATCAATGGCAGCTATTTTCAGAGGCTCTGGCGTCGGCGACGACTTCGTCGTCGAGAACGTTCCTAGGTCTTCGAACATGCCGATGGTGTTTGAAAATTGAGAACATTGCTTCATGATATGCATCTCTTACGAGAAAAAAAGCAACATTACTTCATAGTTGTGAAAATCCTTTTTATACCGACTTTGAGAAAAAAGGAAGAGTATCTCAATTCGATGAGAATATATTTTTTTATTCTTAAAAGAATAATTTCATCTAACCTGAGCCATAGATTTTATCTTTATTTTCTTTTTCTTTTTACTTCTTTTTTATATCACTTTTTATTTTCAGAAATATCTTTCTCATACGAGAAAGAGCCAGTAAATGCTGGTTAAAAGTATTTTTACATGTATTTAACATATACATTTTCTTCTTTATATCAGTCTGTATTCTTAAAAGAACATTTCCTCTAACTTGGACAATAAATACTGTTTTTTCATAATATTTTTTAAAGAAACGACGAAGTATTCTGTTTTATAATTTTGCCGATATTGATCCATCTTCAGAAAAGATATACAAATTTTTTTATGAAGTTCTTTTCTAGAGATGAAGTCTTGAAAGTGCGATAGAAATGATCATTTCTGGTATAGAACGTAGTCATCCGTCTGGACCCCTGCATCAATATTTACTCTGGCAAGATTGCTGCCGTCACTGGCCGATTTTCTTTCATTTTTTTGCGGTTCCCATTCACTTCTCCGTCCTGGATATCGACGTGGAAAATGTTATGGAGACAGAAATGTTTAGAGAGGGTAAAAGTATATCAAGGGAATATTTTATTGATTCTGACTAGAACTTAGATCTACTACTAGATATGTCTCTCCATACCAGAAAAATACTAAAAAGTATAGATAATAAAGAATTACCAGTCCTGAAATAGAAATAACATCTATAAACAACCGCTATATGACCCTCTTAAAGATAACTAGAAGAAAGATAAGACAAACAAGTATTTAAATTCGCAAAGGAAAAGAATAATATAATACGATTCTCTCCTTAAAGATTTAAGAAAATGCGATCAATTAAATGTTAAAAATCTCTAATTTTATATTTTGAAAAAGGAAGAAGAAAATGGAAGAAGTGGAGAATGTAGTACTCCACCATAATAATCCAGAATTAAATGATACTATTCCTATAATTTTGTAATAGTGGAGCTTTTCTATGACTTGTAATACTGCATGATGTTTCGTGGTAATGCATCAATGGTGACTCGACTCCGATTGAACCAGGCAAAGTTTGGTGCTAACTGCAAGATAAGACACCTCGTTACACCCACTGCAATTTTCATGCGATGACTCACGAAGTCATTGGGATTCATCGTGCGTGGAAAGGGACGTCTTGAAAAGTGCTCTCTTTCTCCGTTCTAAGAACCACGTCGCGGACCCTTGATTATCCCTCCTACTTTCCTTGGTGAACGTCATTCATGAAGCGGCATTCCTATCCGCTTTATGGCCAGTTCTGCGAATCGTTCGAAGGGAAAGGGTCATATCGTGTCTTCCTGCCGCGAATTTTGGGAATTGACATATTATTTAACCCTCTATAATCGTGGAATTTCCTTTATTCATGAGAAAAGTATTTGGTATCATAATGTTGGCATTTAAAGGATTTATTGATAGCAATTATTAATTTTTGAATTTAAAATTAAATTAAAAAATAGTCAGAAGGAAAAAGTTACAATATTTTTTCTTATAAGTAGAGAAATTCTAGTTATAGAAAATCAAGGCAATTAAAATTAAGACATTATACAGAGTAAAAACTCTGAATCCTATTCTCAATATGTAGATAATTATTAATAATAGGATGGAATGAAATGGACTTTCTAAGGAAATAAATAAACCTATCAAACCTCTTAAACATGTTATAACAACATAAAATTTCACAAATTCTTCTTATACATATTATATACTAAATATAACGCAAAAGCTTTAGAGGTTTTTATATTATTTTATATGTTTCAAGAATAATACAAGATATATTTTGAATTTTTAAATAATCCCCGAGAATATGGTTCTTGAACAAATAACGAATTTATAGAACATTCTTAATTATACAAAATACATTCTTGAAGATATCTTCTCATTGCAAACACAAAGAAAGAAGTAATAAAAGTAAACACATGATTGTAATAGATTATGTGTCTTATCTCGAAGATCATTTCTGTTCGTATACATCGAATATGACAATACTGCTATAGTATTACTGCACGATCAAATTCTTTACACGCTTCCTAAGAGGTATGTCTAATGTTTTTTCAAAGATATTCGAAAATTACATAGTCCTTGTGCATGAAGATTGGTATCATGGTGTCCTCGACCTTCGATGCTTTTAGCGAGCTTTTAGCTTTTATCGCCACGCCCTATATCAATTACAATTGGCTGAAGTATTTCAAACGTACAATATTGATCCTCATCTATTAACAAACCTTTAGCATCTTTCATACCAATGTCCAAAAGTTTCACATTGTTTAGTATTTCATATAAGGCATATACAGCATTTGAGAAAAAGGAACACCTGATTATTAATACATAGTAATTAATAACTAAAACATCACGTATTCAATATCATCATATAATATATATTATTTTGTATACATTAAGTGTAATACTACGATATTTAAATATATTGTACAGTATACAATATCTACTTAATATAATAACTAAATTAATAATTAAATTCGCGAGAACTTCGCTATGATTTATAGAACAAAGGAGAAATATATCTAAAATGCTTCTGTTGCTAGTCTAGTTCGTAAAAACTTTCGATTCTCTAATTTCAAGATATTTCACCGAGACTATTATGATTGTGAGATAAAATAGTGACTCAAAATTATCTAATGGCGGCTTACATCAATTTTAAAATCTCAAACATCAGAGTAAAAAATAAGAGAACGTGGCGTTGACCGACGTGTTGAGACTAGTATACTCGTTGCATCAATGGAGCATTACGAGTGTATGCGTTCGACCTGTAGTAGGAATCTCCACTTTTCCTTTCACTCTTTGATCGTTCGATACACGTGCACATCATGCTTTGTTGCGCGTGAAACACGGCGCAGTTCCGTGTGAAAATGTACACATTGATCATTCTTATTTTCACTTCTCATAGTAATAATTTAATACAAGAACGCATAACAGATCGTAATCGTATTCAAATCAAATTCGTAGATCAGTGATTTTAGATTATGCTATCAAATTTATATTTAATAAATGATATATACAAGTATCATGATAAAACCTTAGATTTAATGGATGAAATAAATTTTTATATAGGTTCCATTTCTTCAGTTATGTTAATAACAATATGAAATTGCATAAAAATTCGCAGTAAGAATTTTAGAAATAAGTATGTAGTATGTGTTTACACGCAGGCCTAATACGTGCAAGAATGCATACATGTATAGCATAATATATGTAGTAGAGATATGCTGATATCCGTAAGCCCGTAAGGAAATCAGTCTTCTCTACACTCTACAGTCATCTCTATGACGTCACGAAACTTCAGTCTGCTAAGGAATGGCGATCGAGCACTTCCTCAAGCATCATAGTTTCCTGGCCGCGCCATCGATCACCGTAGATCATCGATCATCATTATCGATGATCGTGCGAGTGATCGAAACGCGTGAACAAGATCGAGAAACAAAATCGAAGACGAGACTGCAATAAGTTCTCATATCGAATAACATGATCCACGATTTGTTCGATCGATTTTGAACATTAACGATTATACTTACTTTTAAGTTTCCGTGAGAGACGTTTGATCTAGTTCGTGTTTTGTAAAGAGATGAAAAGATGAAATTATTGACTAGATAATATTTCATTAATACATACATATTTGTCACGTGACAATTTACAAATTACAAATTGTAATTTACGTCTTTTTCTTCAAAAACAACAAAATCGTTTATATCATAAGAAAGGTGTAATTTACATTTTGCAACTTAGTTATTGAACCGTTAGATGGCAACACTCATCACAAAAATTACTAAGGCATATGTACACCATTTCGGTTTGGACTGTGTATCAATTTCATAGATGGAAGTATTTTTTGAATATAATATAAATAATATATTGTATAAATAAAAATTCCAGATAAAAATATTTTAATATTCATTGTTGTACGAAGTGTGAATATATTAATTTGTAATTTGCGATCGTAATGGAAACGCGACAAGTAACAAAACATTTTTCCGAACTCCTGTTATGGTATTTACCTTCGCTAATGATTTATGATATTTGTATCATCATAAAAAAACATTTAAATTGAGCTATTAGATATATAATTTTATTTATCTCTCCTGACTTGACTCGTACAGAATATATAAGGATGATCTTCTCTTTTAAACATCGTGTCATCGTTTTAATGAATCGAAACAAATTTCATTCCCTTCTATTGCCATGACTCTGACACGCAGCTTTGAACTATCGATATTCAAAGAAAGTCCAAGTTTCATTACGTTCAGTTACATTAAATTATCAAATTTAAAAAAATATAAAAATTATTCTTATTGATCTTATCGTTAGATTATTCAATGTCCATCCCTGTTAAAAGTCTGCTCCTAACCTTAAAATTAGTCTCTTATTATGCATCAATCTTTTCAATCATTCTACGTGATGAGTGAAACCAGCAGTTTTACGATTTGTTTCACATATTACACAAGACGTGTATATAGGTTTATTCGTGGATTATTCTCGCCATAAAAGAAATTCCGTCTCGTTACCACCAATATCATTATCATAATAAATTAGAAGATTGAATGAGAGATTTGTAATCCTAATTGGTCGGTGATTATTGTACTTATTATATTCGTAACAAATTTATACATCATTTTCATAAAATTATACTAATATTTATCGTGTGATACAGATCTGTAATTAGATTGCGGATTGTTATGTAATTTTGTAAAATTTAAAGGCACAAAGATGCACACAATGTAGGTATATACATAATAACATGATGACGTACCAAAATATATGAAGTATTCAAAGTAAAACATCTGTTAATAGAGAATGAAACAAATTTTTATTTAAGTTTTATTTCTTTAGTTGTATTCATAAAAATTTGGATCTGCATAAATATCCGCAGTCTATACATATATATATATAACAAACCACTATTTTCTATCCCTATTGTAAAACTTCACTTTCATAATTTAAGCATTAAGAGGTTAAAACCGAAACGTTTTCGAAAGGTAGAAATACCAATGGCATTTATGTATATCACACTTCTGCAATCTTATAAGAATCCTTGAATGGTAATTCGAAACGAATAATTCGAAACATCTGAAAGTCAGAGATGAAGATCGTGCTTGATAATAAGTTGTACATGTAAGCATAAAGTGTTCGAAAACCATGGAGGGCTACCACACGTACAATTTATTCTTGCCATTGTCTCACATGTGCAAGATCACCGAAGTGCAATATTCGCGTATAGAATTCTACAGAATCCGCAGATGGCAGTTTGCTGATGTATTGTCAAGCAATCGATTACATAATCTCTATCTTGTAGATTGTAGGGGAACACGAAGTGAGTCATCTGTCGAGCGAATTGCCGTTGTGTACTCATGCATGTGCAAATCGACATGTTCGTCGAAGTGTACGATTCGATCTGTGTTTCCTGCTTATTGTCAAGCGCGGTATAAACATTCGACACTATTAAAAGTTTCAATCCGATTCTACTGCGTTTCGAAAATATTCCACAGGAAGCTGATTCCACGATTTCCACAACGCATAGACAAAATTGCACCTTGGTGATCGTAAAGGGATTATAATTTGATGTTTCGCGATGCTGTACCACGTGCTCGCTCATGCTGTTATTAAATGTACGTATAGTGCGAGTAATAAACCATTTTTGATACTTTTTTGTTGATATTTTAAGCCTCATTTAATTTGTCAAGATGAAATTTAATTTATATTGTTTTTTTTAAATTAAAGATATCCAAATGAATTGCATAACTTTATTATTTTGATAAAAAGATAGTATTTTTCGTAAAAATAATTATATTTGTAGCAAAACTAATTCACTATATTATTATAAATAATTATTCTAAGAATAACGCTCTTTCAAAAATGAAGATCGAGAATTTACATTTTTCACATCATTACGTCAATCTTTTTCTTCGCTTTTTATGATTGTAGCATTGGCGCGTTACCATTAAATATAAATTACATGCTAACATTATTATGGATCACGCTTAATTTATTGAACGCTTTTTTTCGCTAGTAGACATAAAAATAAGTATAAGACAAAAAAATAAATATATTTTCGTGAAACGTTTCCAGGTAATATTAAGATATTGTTTATTGCGATCTTAAATAAATATCAATTACAAAATATCTTAAATGAATATGAATTACAAAACATTAATTTTCAGATAAAAAAAAATATATAAAGATACTTAATGAATTATGGAAGTTTCCGAAGGATAATTGAAAATCGCGCATTAGATTATGAAATCTTATTCCTACTTTGCTTGGCCTTTATCCAATCAAACATCATTTCAAAGGTTTCTATATACCATTAATTACATCTCAATGGTATAACCGGCTGTATAGACATACTCTATGTACTATTATGTCACTTGCAGTTGCCTTTAAATATAGTGTTCTCACGCTTGAAGTCATAGTATTAATTATTCTATCGTCATCCTTGGATATTCAAAAAAATAAATCAAATTGTATCATATTGATCAACACGATGTAAAACAGTTAAACATGTAGCTTTAAATAGAATTCTTCTGAATTATTTACTGGCACATTAGACACATTAGAATATTATAATACTAATTTAATGTAAATATTATTTTGAATTCTTCCATATAGAATGATTATTCTCAAAAAAAAGATGTGTGTGTGTGTGTGTAATTAATTTTTAAATTTAAACAAATCTATAATTACATAACTCAAATAGAATTCATTTATATCTCTAATACTACTATATTATTGCTAATATAGATAAGATGAAATTTTATCATTAGGTGATGATAAAGTTAGGTCACGACGAGCAAGGTCTCGGTTTGTTGTTGCGTCACGATGCAATATCTTGATTATAAAGCACCTATATTACATGATACCTGGCCACACGACCTGCACACGTATTTTCACGTCCAGCAGAAGAGGTTTGGATCGGGGCCAAATACTGCGATCGTATGACTAATTTTCAATGGCTGACTTTTAGTACTTCAGCGGTATAATACATCTGAAATCGTAAAGCCAAGTTGACATATAATCAGTTGACATTACGTGATAAAACATTCCCTCAAACGCTTATGCAACAAACACGACGTATAGAATTCTCATTAATTACGAAATAATTATTGGATCGAGATGAGTGTTGAATTTTCATTGGAATTTTTCGGCGAAATTTCTCCATCGGTCATGGAGAGTTCTTTAGTTACCATTTAAAATTGTTAGTGGGTCTTAACATTACATATAGTGTCAGAAGAATCTTATCAGAATTACAGTAACGATCCTATTTAAAGCTCGATAAGTTCTAAAAATATATCTCGTTAATACATATGGGTTTTATTTATTAACCGCCCAATTTAGTTCTTATTGGGAACAATATGTAGTCTATATATATTTTACGCTGAAACAGTGCCTTTGAATCAGACACGGTCTATTTATACTTACATCGAGTGATTCATGGTTAATATTACATTAAAAAAAAATAAGTCGAATTTTGAGGATAATAGCACGATCGAAAATTCTACTCGATTAATGATGATCTATTTATATAGTGCGATTATTGGTTGCGAGGAAGGAAAACGAGTTGACCAACTTTTCGGATGGGAATACAAACATGTGAAGGGAATTCATGCTTACTATAAAAGGATATAGGTAAACAAGTCCAGAGTACAGCCTTGCTCGGTAGGTTGATTGTAAAACGAAAAATGGAAAAACTTGACAATACCGACCCACAATTGGCACAGACGATAAATCATGCTGAAAGAATATTTCAAACCGATTTCAACGTGAAAAAAAAAATATTTTCGAAATCATAAATATCCTAACACTCTACGTAATTTAAAAACTCTGTTTATTTATTAAAGGAATTAAAAAATCCACGAAACAAGAAAAACTTACTAGATTATATATGAACATAAAATAATATGAATTTTATGATGTTTCCAATATACATATTTTTCGACAAAACATACTTTTTATTTTAGACAATCAGTGATAAGGTCGATCTCAACTTCAATCATCTTTATCTATGAATGTCTGAAAAAAGTACACCAAGAATGTTCTCTGTTATTCTTCGCTCTTCGAATGTCGCGTGCCCTTTAAGTGCGCGAAAACCAAATGATTTCTCGAAAGAGCCAAACAGAGAGGAACGTTCTAGTAGCGTCTGGTGTGTTCGTTCGATTACTTCCGTGAGGGTTCGGTTGCGCTCGGTGGCAGTCACGTGGCTCTTGATACAGCCCACACAACAAATATATTTAAGTTGCTCCGGGAGCGCGCTGACAGTTTCGCTATTGACCTGAAACGAGTGTGTTCTGTAACGCGTGCATCTTGAGGATTTTCTCAGGAGAACATTTCCTTCTTCTAATGCAAAATCTTTTATTTGCGAGTGAGTGATACAAGTGTAAAATAGACGGAGTAACGCCGATAGTGGTCCAATTATATAATCTGAAAGCAAAAGGAAGAGGAGACAGAAAGCTAGAGTGCTACCTAGAGAAGATCGAAGGGAGAGGCTAAAGACAACTGTCGCACGTAATTGACTCGGGTAACTTTGCAAGATCTTTAAGCAAAAAGAGAAAGAAAACGAAAGTGTGTTTTTTCCAAACGTTTATTTTTTCGTTTCGCCTTTTTTGTTAACACGCCGTCGCTGTTGTTTAGTGAGCTTCTTTGCTGATCTTTTGAAAACGTATAAACAAATATATACATAAAAAAAAAACTTAACCTGCAGAGCGAGCTCTTAACGGTAAAAGAGGCACGAACTTAACCTCTTAGTGTGTGAGATAAAAAATACCAGCATATTAAAAAAAAATCGCATCTCCTGAGAAAAAAGAAGGAAAAAAGGAACACCACGTATTCAAAATCAGGCACGGATCAAAGGGTCCAAAAAATGGACTCGCCTGTCATCGTGGACAAAGCATCCGAATTCGGAGAACCGATTGATTTGGATCGTCCGTTTCCCGTAAGTGGTGCCATCTTTTTTTTGCCATTCCCATCGTATATTCCGCAGTACATAATACATATATATTTGTTACAACCGGAACGAATATACGATTTTTTAACGTGTTACAGTTAAGAGTAATGGACGGTATACGTTATTTTTATTCGTCGATATTTCGATGTCTCGACATTATACTATAACTTGTTCGTTACTAGAACACTTAAGTATCAGACAAGAATAATGTAAAGAAGTTGTGTTAATCGGCTTATGACGTTGTTCCAAGCCTGTATGTCGAATCATGCGATCTAAACGTTGATATAGTCGACTCGTGACGTTTATGCCAAGACTTTTCCAGATCGTTCTAAAGTAGTATTGCGCACCTTTTGATTTGTTTTACTTCCTTCTACATGTATAGGTTATCATCGATATAATTTCGATATAATTTGCATATTTGAATTATTATGTGATTCGTCTCTATTTAATATAATGAACCTTTATTATTTATTTTTTTTTACTTTTTATTGTTTTACTATCTGTATTATTTTTCTTTTTATTGATGAGTTTGTTGAACGGATAGTATAATCGATGTTACCCTATCCCATGGGAAATTTGGGTGTTGTCTAGTTGATAGGAACGTGGGGAAGGTATACGCACGCCTATCGATGTTCTCGATTCTTGCGTTTAACGTCGGTTTCGACCTTCTCTCTTGCGTTCTGCGGGATCGCGTGGAAGTTAGAAATAGAATTCGCGAGGAATGACGTAGGTTTCACCGTCTCGAAAACGTCGACTTGTCGACCCGTGGATTTCACACTTTCTCCGGACGAACAGGATGGATGAACAAATTCCTCACTAACTTGATGTTACTATAATACAATTTATGTACTCACGTTACTGATTTCAGTCAAAATGAAATTTAGGACTCTTAAAATTACAACACCTTTGTTCGATTAGGAGTTTCCTAAATTGACAGGAAATGCAATTTTGGAACTATTTCGTGAGTGTTATGATAGTTTTATAATGACGATGTACAATTCGCATATATAGGGATATATAGGTATAAATATCCATTTGCAAAACTCGGCTGAAAACATGATATGAAAAAATATTGATTTATTTTATGAAATCAGTATAATTCAATCATGTACAGTTAAGTACAAAATATAATATAAAAATTTCCATTGACTAGCAGCTACATATAATGATATATTCCAGGTACTCCTATACATTTTTTTATAGTTTACTTGCTAGAATGAAATATAGGTTTTTTGACATCTTGACTGGAATTTCCATAGGTTCTCTATAGAATCTTAATGTTATGTAATATGAAATCTTCTTATGACTTTATTACACTGATTTATTAGTATATTATTTTTCCATAACTTCTAATTATTTGACTGTTAGTTTGTAATACTTTTGCTATAGTTTTATCATATACATGTATTTCGGCATTTTTCTTTTACTACCTGTTTGCTATAAGAACCATTACTCGTTTTCTATGAATTAGAACCGTAAATTGAAGTCTATACTTCTACTTTAAGTCTCCAGATAAATTTTTCATCATCAATATCTTCCAGAAAAATCATCTCACAGATCATTTTATTATATTATCATTTTCATGGTATTCCAACCAGAAGTTATCAGTACAATGGCATTCGTACAAATATTCGATTTGACTGGCGTCTTCTTGTCTGATCAAGCCCCAAACCGGTCCTGAATCTTTCTAACGTGTTCTCCTAGAACAAGGTCCATTCCTCCAAAACATAAGCGTGTTGACGCTAATAATAAACTAACGGAGACGTTTCTCCTCCGTAGCTCTGTCTGCGACCAAAAGGAATCAGATAGAGAAAGAAAGAAGCAAGAAGAAAAAAAGACGAAAAACGTAACATAATCGCGGTCCATTCGCTGACTACGCGCTTTATTTCCTCTCGTTTATGTCCGACCACTCAGCCGTATTAGGCTTGCCTGAATATCTTGCGGCCATAAATGGTCTTTTCTCTTGAAATTCAACTCTGATCATCGATAATGTTCATTGTTCTCCAAAGAATTTTCTCAATCGAAATAATAGCACAAAGATTAATTGTTTCAGTTTATTACACTATTGTTTGGAGTATACTGCCGATGATACTGGAAGGATCTTTGAGGTTAGAATCGAAGCGAATATTGCTTAGGAAGATTAGGAATCTTGATCTGTAAGATCTCGTGCAGTAAAAGTTCAGTTCATATATTAAAAGGTATAATAAAAAGAGAAATAACGGTTATTTGCATAGCTGCATGTTGTGCTTTTTGTAACTGTAGTTTAATCGTAGATTGTGGTATAAGTATTTAGTATTTTAATACTCACAGTTTGATTTTTGATCTTTGAAAAGAACAAATCTACCTTTCTGTATTCTTATAACGTTTATTTATATATTCACGAACACTAATTTTTTTAGGAATAAGACCTAAAGGTAATCCTAACCTAACGCTAACTATTAAAGAACAGAAATGAAGAAATTTTCTTAAAAATTTCCTGTTTCTATATGGAGAGTGAAATGCGTTTTATTTTTCTTTTTTATTTTTCATATTTTATTTTTCTACATATTTATCGTTTTTATCGCTATTTTTATATTGTAATAATTCTGCTAATTCTAAATACCTTATATATGTAGGTTATTACGAAATAACCCACAGTAACTATTAAAACGAAAGCAAAATTGTAATCAGTCATTTATAATGTTTATATTTGTCCACATTGGTCAACTGCACGAGAGCTTCGCTATGTCATTTCCACCATTAATTATACAACGTCTAATCGAGCTAATTGAAAGGAAATTGTCTTCTCAATATCATTTACGGCTTCTCGAAAAGACGATAACAGAGTATTTTTACCTGTGATCTAACCGGCTGCCCCTTTTCACGTAAAAAAGAAACCGGTTTCGATAAACATTATTTTTAATACTATCGATGATGATGCCTTGACATATGTCGCGTAGGCGTTATCCATCCATTGGAGAACGGAAGTGAAACCAGATTGGTATTCCTTCTCTTTCACTCATCCATTATGCGACATATTTCCGGTATTTCATAAAAATCTTCGCAGTATAAAATTTTTAGGATCTTTTACATTACAAATTTTAATAACTTCTATTTCTCTACTAAGAAATAGTGTAAATCTGTTTCATATTCCCTCATTGTATTTTTGAGTTTTAATAATTTTGTATTGTTAATGATCTTAGAAACTTATTCCTTCAATTGAGCTTTTTTCTTTTACTGTTGCTGTCATCCTGGTACTTTTCAGAAACTAAACATTTTTGCTGCGAATATTCATGACTTCTATAATTAGATTTTTCCAAAATTCTAACACTCTTGTTCGTTCTTTTTCAGTACCTTTCCAGATTCGAGAATGCTTTTAATTTGTTTATTTCAAAATCATAAAATTTTAATAATGAATGTCGCCCAGACTTTCAAAATTTCCTCGTTCTCTCCGAAGCAGAACATAATCCAATTTAATTATTTTTTTTTTTACTAATACAAACTGAAAATAAAAATATTTAGAAGATAGAATAATTTATCTTGCATTTTCTTCTACTTCCACTTTTTAATTATAAATCATACGAAAATAACTATTCTTTTATTCTATTCTTATTACTTCTCTCGAAGAATATTTCTATGTTAATTAAAAGTAAATGAACTGTATATTCTGAAGAATACCATGAGGAAATCAGGAAATAACTATAAATCGTCGTCTGTCGTGGGCTTGATTCAAAGAACCGTGACACAGTTCTTCGTTTATATCGAGCCGCCGCTGACATTCACCCAGTTTGCCGTTTTATGGATAACCATAGCGGCGTGAACTTTTCTTTACCTTTGATTCCCTTGTGTTCTTACATATGCGTTTTGTTCGTACAAAATGTGTGTAAAATTACCATTCTAGCATACTACAATGGAAAATACATTGTTTGTTAATAATTCAAAATTGTTTATAACAATATAAGAATTTTTCTTTTTAATTATAGTTAACCTCAAAAATGTATCAGAAATTATTTTATTTATTTTATAATTATTTATTAAATTATGTAATAATTATTACTATAATATATATAATAATGACAATAATTATATTTATATAATATAAATATAAGAATATAAATATAATTATATTATTTATGATATTTGTTATTTTAAAACTATTAAAATGTAAATTGTAAAGTAAATATAGTGGATAGATCATTAATTTAATTAAAAATTTTATATTGACTTGATTTAATAGATTTTTCGTTATAATTTAAGTTATTGTTAGTCAGTTACATGTAATTTACACTTACAGTGCATGAACACATACATATACGCAAGGAAAACACAACAATGAAATCATGAAAAATCGCATAAAAGGCAAGGAACGCGAGGAATGCAGCACGCGGATGAATATTCAATGCAGAGTAGTTCAGTCACAGCTCCTGGAACTGCATCTCATAATAATTAACAAGTTTCATAATTTTCACATCGGAAGCGTTGCATGAACGTGATCTAGTACCTTCTTTAATGATTTTTAAACATTAAAATTCTTTTCGAATACATCCTAACCCACTACAATAATAATATACTATTAAAATACAATAACAAAGGAAAGAAAAATTTAAGAATACATATGAAATATAGAGAGTTAGATAGAAATATCTCTGAAATGAAAGACAATTACAAGATTATAATTTGTCAAAATAGTTTAGTATTATTGTTATTATTATATATTACTTCATATTATTAAGCTTGCTAATGTTAAGAACATTGCTTGAGAATTAACTTTCCTTAATGTAACTGGGACGGTGATTAGTATAATGGTTCTGCTTAGGAAATTTCATTTAAGGCAAAATAAATTTTCAAAGAACTATTAATAGCCATTAATGACAGTTTAATTGTGGTCTAACCTAATTTAGCAACTATACACACAATGATGAATTGAAGATAAAAATAAAGAAACACAAAGAAAAAAGATGATAGTTGATTCAGATGTAGCAATTCTAAATATAATGAATTAGACAATAGTCTAGTTCTTTAATTAAATATTTCGTGTCTTCGCGCTTCTAATGTTTACGCTGCGCGCGCATCTTCTATACGACGTGAGAATTCTCGAAAATTTCACAGAGTCAAACGGTTTTATGGAGCTTAATGAATGTTTTAAAGATATAAATTACTATGAATTTGAAAATTGAAGACTTTTCTTTACAACGAAGTTGTAAAAGTTTATGTACGACTCTTTGTCACTATTTTATTGCCCTCATACGTATAGCTAGATCTGTCTATCTTTTTTTGAATTCTGTGTTTCTAATAACAGTTACACTCAATCACACACAATAGACGGAGAAAATCTGCGTATAAAGGTTAATTTATGGATTTTGCTGATCAGAAAATATCTAAAAGTTATTTTTATTCGGTTCTCCTTTTTTATTTAATTTATAATATTTAATATATAGGAATTAGATTACAGTCGATAATGAAGAAAAGAAGCAAGCGAAAGAAAAGTTTAAATAGACCTAACGTTTAACGGGTGTGCATGATTCATAAGCGGAATCAAGTGGTGCACCTTTAAAGGGCATCGACATACGAATGAAAGACTTTCTATATATTTTAGTCAAAGATATGCAAAGAATACTGGAAATTAATGTATGAACTCGAGAAAGAGAAATGTAAGCTTAGGTCCTATGACTTAAATTGCACATAAATTCACAAAAATAAAAATGCTTTTTGTGGTATTTTCTAGGTATTATTAGAACCGAATAAAATGATACATATTAAAAGACTGGTGTTTATTAAAAAATGAATTGGTTAATATTTCGGAGCACCATTTTTCTATATTGAAACAGTCACTCAAACAAAACAAAAATTCACTCAGACTCTAAGGAAATAGTTTGTGTAGGATGAATTGCTCGCCTGCAGATGGCCAATCATTGCACTTTTAAAGCTTTTCGTCTAAAAAACAAGGCGATATTAGATATATGTTTATTAAACAAAAATATTAAACAGCACTATTTGCTTCTGCTTTTGATTGATCTATATTTGTGAAATATTACTTTTTACCATTAAATTTTACTTTTTACTAGCAAATAATTGCTGAAGTAGTAATGTTAGCTTTTAGTTGTGAAATTTGTATATAATGCCTATAATAGTTGTTAGTAATTTTATATTTGAAATAAAAAGTGTCAAACAAAAAGATAGAAATCTAAAGTCAAACAAATAATAGAAAATATTATATATTAATAATCTTTTATAATTTTCTATGATTCTTATATATTTGCGTTTAGACATAAGTATATACTTTCTTAAAGGAAGAAAAGAAAATTTTAGACGATCATTCCTATTTGCTAAGGAAGTCACGGTTTCCTTTGATCGAATTATTATTTATGGGTGAAACTACGAAATACAGTGCAACAGCCACGTATGTATATACATATGTGTGTACATCATGTCGCCACTGTATATAGTTATTCAATGACGTAAAGGTCGTAGTACACGTCGTCACGAGTGGAACACCCACGCGAAATCACGCATTTCTCGAAATGGCGTCAATTATCATGCTACTATCCCCAAGTCGTAACGTTAATGGTTACTCTTCCGATATCGTAAAAAAACCAATCTTCCAAGTATTTTTCTATATATTCACGTATGTAAAATATTGTAAATATATACAACATTCTAATCTCTTTGTGCATGGCTTTTAATTTTAATAATACATCATTACGAGATCTTGTAACTTTATTGAAATTATAGATCTTTTTAGAAGTTTGATACAGATTTATCAAAGCGTTGCACTTTACGCTTCGTTTTCCTTTTAATACCATTTATTCGAACGCCTACCTCCTATTTGTTATATTTCTTATATTGTGTTCGGTATCAGGCTTTCTGTGACTTACAGAGAAAGAAATCGCTTTAACTCGCAAAGAAATGTAGAAACACGGCTTATTTCACAGCTTAAGCGGCAGAACTTAAGTAAATAAACTTTAACTTACATCGTTATATTAGTTGATAGAGACGTCTTCTGAGGTCTTTTAAAATTTTAAAGAAAAAATTAAAAAAGAATATTCTAATAGACATAGAAAAATGAAAACATTACACGAATATTTAAGAACAAAATTTGAACTTTGAATATCGAAATAGTAAGAGTTCATTAAAAGCCAATGTTGCATTAATTTAACATTTCGTTCATGATTATATCATTTTTGATAATATTTCTTCTTTCATTAAAATCCTGCTATTTTATGAAGTTTGTGAATTACAAGTATTTATTATTCTAATACCTTAAATTACTCCGAATATTTCTAATTCCTTTTAGCTTGATAAAAAAATATTTGCTTATTACTTAATTTTTGCTCGTCATTTTTCCCTTGGTTTTAATGGATTAATACATAATTAAATAAATTAAAATAAAATTCCGTATACCACGTATGCAGACCTCAGAAGTCGCACTTTAGACTTACTAAAGGAAACCGAAAAAAAGAACACAAATTCCTTACTTCGACTTCTATTACCTGTTACCAGGGGTTCCCATTCGACGACGACAATTTCGGACGACGCAGTGATATTCGTGCGCATCTGGACGATCTAGCAGCCCGCCACCCAGAATTTGCCGACCATCTGTTAGGCCCACCTTGGGGTGACATCCCCTTCCACGGCTCTTTCCGTAACCGAAATCGCGACTCTGGAAACAGAGATCGTAATAATCATCAACAAGGTTACTCTGACGAGGACGCACGAAGCCAAGCAAGCGGAAGTAGCGCTGCCAGCGGAATCAGTGCCTCCAGTTCGCACGGTGAAGCGGACATTAATCAGAATCAGCAAAATAAATCCTCAAATTTCGAAGAATCTCATAGGAAAAATCAAATTCCGCAATACGGATTACGTAATACTGTGGATATAGGTCAACACCATCACAACATGGAAAATCTTGACAGAGGAAATCGTGGACAGCGTTCAATGTCCGCTCCTCCAGAGAATAGACAGTCTTCTAATCAACAACAACCTCAACAGCAAGAGCAACAGCCACAGCAGCAGCCACAGGGTCAGAGATACGTTTCTAGGATAGATATAACGCCACAGCATAACCAGCCTCAACAACAAAAATCACAGCAGCAACAGTCGCAGCCACAACCACAAACTCAACAACAACAGCAGAAACCTCAGCAGCAAAGTAACGTTAGGCATATTCCAATTTTTGTTGAAGGTAGAGACGAACCTGTGCTACCAAGAAGTTTCGACGACCCGTCTTCCTTCAGAAGAGCACCTTCTCCTTTCAGAAGAGAACCTTCCCCTCCACAGTTTCACGCACCACCACACTTTCAAAGAACATTTGGTCAGCACTTTGGTGGAAGACCCCATCAACGGCCTCCACACTTTCAGGAATCTTTCTATCAGCCAGCAAGCGGCTTTGAGCATCCTTCCAGGAGACAACAGCAGACACACACTTTCCAGCAGCCTAAACAACCTCAGCAGCAACAGTATTGCGAAAGACAGCCTCAACAGCAATATTATACTGAGAGACAACCACAGCAGCAGCATTATGAGCAATCCAAGCAACAGAAGTCTCAACAGCAGGCTCCGCCTCAACAGCAACAGCAACCTCAGCAACAGGAACCACCAAAACCTATTGTTCCAAAGGATCCTCTAGAAAAAGTAGCTCTTGTACAGAAAGAAGTAGACTCTCTGGCTGAACAAGTTAAACAGTATAGTGGTAACTCGAGGACAGATAAAGAATATATTTATCTAGATGAAATGCTTACTAGGGAACTGATTAAATTGGACGATATAGAGACAGAGGGTAGAGATAATGTTCGACAGGCGCGCAAGAACGCAATAAAGACTATACAGGAAACAATTAGTTTACTAGAGTCGAAGGCGCCGCTTCCATCGCAACAAGTATTGTCAGAGGAACAGGAGAAACAAGAAGTTTCTAATGTAACCGAGGAGGCTGAACAGACTGGAACAGTGGACATGCATCATAAAGAAGAGGATCAGTCTCAGAATAAGGAAGCAATCCCACTGCCTCCTGCGCCATCATCTCCAACGAAAAAATCTGAAGAAGCTACCGAACCTTCTACAGAAAAAATAGAGAACTCTGATACTTATCACGCCACGAGTCAACAACAGGATGCTCGGCAGGTTTCCAGCGAACCTATTGAAACGACTCCAGCGAAGAAGCCGGAAATGACGTCCATGGAAGTTCAGCAGATTCCAGACGAAACTATTGTAACTGAACAGAAGGAAGTAGAGAACGCTCCTGGAGAAAAGGAACAGGAAAACACTACTGAAGTAAAGGAAACAGATATTTCTGCTGAAAAGACCACTGAGAACATTTCCTCTGAGGGGAATAAGGAAGTAAATCCTCTAGAAGAAAAAAAAATAGAGAATGTTTCTGAGAATAAGAAAGTAGAAAACACTTCCAAGGAAAAGAAAACTGAAAAAACTGATAGTAAACGGCCTAACCAAGAACAACAACAGGAAACAGAGGAGAAAATGGAGATAGAGAGTAGTGAGGTAAAGCAGTCTCCCAGGTCAAAAAAAGGAAGGAAGACAAAGAAACAGGCTGCTCCAGTGTCTGATAAACCTATACCATTGCCAGCTCCGGAGAACACTGAGGCTAGTGCAAATTAGAATAGCTGGCAGGAAGAAACATAAAGTGTCACGATTCTAATTGGACCAAAGGATGCATCAAGCAAGTTATTCTGTTGGTTGTCGCCAGAACAGAATATCATTATTTTGGAGACCAAGCGTAGAGAAGCCTTTTGATGGTCGTTATTTCTTCTCTGTTTTGCGATCATTCTTGGTGCCAGATCGATAGGAACGTCGTGGATCGACGTGAAAATCGCACAATCGTCAGCATAGAAACCACGCCGGCCGGAAACGTTCTTTTGTTCTGTTTCGTTGCTCCTTCGTTCAAG
Organism: Bombus pyrosoma; assembly: GCF_014825855.1. Lineage (NCBI taxonomy): Eukaryota > Metazoa > Arthropoda > Insecta > Hymenoptera > Apidae > Bombus > Bombus pyrosoma. Next base: position 6,577,226 of record NC_057783.1, read on the forward strand.
TGGTTGCAGTCAGGTTCAAACAGGAGAAGAGTATATATGTTCAGACAACCTTATAGCATATAGAATCGTACAACGAATATCCAGCACAAAAAGGCTGTCACGCTGTTGCGTTGCATTTGGACGAAACTGTCCCTCCTGATTTCTACTCTTCACCCGTGCTGATTTCATGGGAAGTCATATGGGAAAAGAACATAGAATACTCAAGGAATTGTATTACACGTTTTGATAATGTTCAGTGCAAAGTTTGATTGCACTCGAAGAAACTGAAATATCGGTCTCCTTTTAGGAACAATTCTTTTCTCTGTTTTTATTATTACTATTTCTTCTTTTTTAAATTAGTCACGTTATTTATTAAATATATTCTTTCTTTTATTGAGACGTTGATTGACTAGTTAATTGGTTAGATAATGACTGAGTAAAAGCAAAGGAATGAAAAAGCATTTTTTAGGAACCGATATTTAGTGTTCTATATATTATCGAGACTGGCTGGCATGTAGTCAGTATTGATAATAAGATTAGCGGGAAGAATTTGACACGATTATGAAAATGTTTAAACGTGTTGTATAATGAAAATGATAATGATTATCCACAAGGAAACGCGTTGAGGATGTCGGAGTCGAACGTTCAAGAATGGAACGCGTTCGTTTCTTACTATTAGTATTACAGCGCACGGCCTGAAGCATGATAAAACTAACTTTATTATTATTATTATTATTATTATTTCTATTTATAATTTATTGTGCGTCTGCTGAACGATTCGAGCACGATTTTCGTGCCCCTAATATAATAGGTTATTAAAAGAGGATGGTTCAGGAATTTATAGATTCTTAATAACGAAGAGAATGAACAGAAAAACTTATACAGCTTCACATAGTTGTGATTTTTTAAATATCTCTGTAAGCTTTTTCCTTGATATACTAAGAAGGGGGAGAACACTAGTTTAATATGAAATGTAGAAGTGATTGACTAATTTTATAGTATTTATAAGATAACAAAATTATTTTTACTATGCAACATTTTCACTCCAAGCACATATAATTCATAACATAGTTATCTATGCTGTATAAAAATCGAATTACATACAGTTTAGGCTGAAACAATCAATTTCTAGGTAAATCAATTAAGTTCTTTTTTACTTGATTTACTGTGTAGTATGAAATCTGTGAATTTCTGAGCCACTTTATTTCAATCCTATGTGCAAATTTGTTGTCACGAAACCATTGTGTGTGATATACGAACCATGTATGTACATATTAAGATCGTATGTGTTCGTTTTATGAAAAATGATGTATCCCGTTCACAGTTACCTTAAATCATTGTTCGATTTTTAACAATATTAAGAAACTTGATTCTTATCTCTTGAAAAAAAGAAAAATTGTCGATAACAATAATGCATAAAGTGCATTATTCTATGGTTCCTTGTTCAGGGTGATACTCATCATTATTCTTCCTTTTTTGTTTCTTCTCATTTTTTTCTTCTTTTTTTCTGTATGATATTTACGTACATATGTATCTGTAGAAATCACTTGCTCTCAAGCAGAAATTTTGTATTTTTTCTGACGTGTGAGAAGTGCGCACGCGCGCGCGCGTGTGTGGTGTGTAGTGTGTGTGGTAAGAAAGAATAAATGTATTATACAAAAGAAAGATATGTGAGAAAGAGTGGATGAATAAATGATCTAATTATCAGTAGAACATCAGTATAAGTGCGGCGAAAATGTAACTATTTTATGAACAAACGCATTCGATTGAAAATACAATCTGCTCGTTTGAATCATATATTGATCCTAACCTCATCAGATCATATTAAATCATATTAAAAAGTCCCTGTCTCCTGTGTTGATAACAAAATTCTTCTGCGTCCATGAATTACGTCATTTGTATTGCCTATTTTTTTAAAGTGGTATAAGTCCAATTTTGACTTGTAAATTATACCATAAGCTTCATGATAGACTGATGTGTTCTGCTGTTATATTTTAATGGTATATAGTTAGAGACATATTAGTATTTCCAAAAATTATTAAAGATATATTGGTTAAAAAGAAATTGCATAAATGGTTTTAGATTTAATGTATGCATGTATAATAGATTATTACAAGCAATTACAAGTAAAAATTACTTAGTACCTAATACTTACTACCTACAGTAGTACTTACTATAAGTAAGAATATCATTGATAGCATTAACTTTTGTATTGCAAATACAATTTTTGTAGCTTTGCTTTTAGAAATATTTAAATATGTATTATGTATCTCAATACAAGAAAAAATGGACTTCTACCATTAAAAAAAGAAAGAAAAACCAGTTTCTCTATAAAGGCTTGTATAAAATAATTTTAGAAAATTTGTTATAGTTACAATACGAATAAATCATTTAGTTACCAAACAAAATATTTAATATTATAATAATTAAATACAAACGAAATAATTAATGAGAAAAATTAGAGATATAATGAACGAAAACTAAAATGTAAATGTAAGTTGACAATATTGATTTGTAAAATGATTTTGCTAAAAGTTTTGCAAGAGAACTGGTAAATATCGAATTCGGAACAGAGTTTGGCTTGTGCCCAGTGTAATAAACCGAAGCAAAAATGTCACTACGTAAAAGATCATTCACGAAAAATTTTGGGAATACTTAAAATGTTTTTAATCCTCTTTTTGTTACTATATCGGGGCAAAGATAAAATGTTCACTTGGACAACCAAATCGACGACAAAGAAATCCTAAATTGAAGAATCCGTATTGTCTCTTACATAAAAAGAAGTCATTTACTATCTATATATGTACATATTCACAAAACTCATATAAAAATGACGATGTGTCTGAAAAATGTGAATATATATGCTCAACCTAAACAAAGGTAAAAAATTATTTAAAATGAGATATTTTTTTCGAAGAACGCAGCTCTTGTAGTGAAAATTCTGGGTAGCAACGACCTGCTAACAACAACATCCGCTACATGTATACGCTTTTTCATTGCCAAATTCCTGAGAATTGTTTGAAGTTGTAAAATTTCCTTAAAATATTGCAACCATAAGCAAAACATTAGCCGCAAGCTAAAAAGGGAAATTGTTCAGGAAAAATTGGTTTTTATAATTGCAAGAATCATAAAAGAAATAATAAGGGAAGTTATAAAAAATGAGATAACTTTTTTACGACTCAGGAAATTTAAAATTATAGGTTAGGTTATTTTTCATTTGTTAAAAAATGACGCAGATGGATTTTCAAATTTGTCGCTTTATTAAATCAATGTTTAAGTATGACATGAATAAAAAATAACGATCACTTTAATGATTTCCTCTTATTTTTATTAAAATTCTTCAGTACACTTAAAAAGATAATATAAAATAATATATAAGAAGACTCGGTATATACTTTAAATCATTTTTTATTTTTAATAGAATGAAGTATTCAATACTATAGAAACAGAGCATGAGTTACAAATAGCAAAAAATTACTAATTTTCATAAAGCTGCATACATATATAAATTTTAAAAAACATTGTTCATATCAATTTCTTACAATTATACAATTAAGTTTATTTAATTTAAAAATATCAAGCCGTTTTAATTAATTATTCATGACAATTTTTAAATAATAAGAATTTAAAGAAGACAAAATATTTAAAGATATATTACACCGTTAAACAAACTGGACGGAAAGAAGAACAAATGGTTTCTTCGTTAGTAACCGAACGTGGTTGAAATCTTGGCACGATAGATGCGTACATGTCATCTAAAAATAGCATGCCTGCTTAGACTTTGAGAAAAGAAAGTTTTTGCGTCGCGACACAGACCACCTTCGGGAAATCCCCGTGAGGATGTCAGTAAGCGTCTTTACTGACATCTAGTCTGGATTGGTGAGTTCACTTTGGCATTTAAACCGAAAAGATAATATTCTTAGAATAAGCATAAAGAATTGTAACAAGCTACTAAAACAAATTCCAATCTAGAATGAATCACTATCCTATATAGAAAGTTCAAACATTTTTAAATATTGAGAGATCGATTAATATGTATAATATTGAGAATTAATGAATTTAAATATCGATAGCAAGCTATAAATTTAATTGAAGTCCATGTATTTCTTTGCTCAACAACTTTGTTTGTGGTGAAATTAATATAGGAAAAGTTCGCTATATGAACAAATAATTTGTTGTTCTTGAAGATTAATTTGTTTTTTAGCAAAAGCGTGAATATCTGTTATTAAATCTGTTAAACTGAGATTGCTACAAAATTATTTACTATGAAAGCAGATGTAATGCAACAATAACTTTCGATGACACGCATTAATACAATCACAATCTTGGCTTTAAACTTACAGCTTATTATAATTATGTATTATTTATTTTATGTATATGTGTATTTTGCGAGGAATGCTTTTATTTAAATGACCGTATTCTGATATCAAAATCGCAGGTGACGATGCTGGTTATAAATATTGTTCGTAAAAATTATACAGAAAGTGTTTTTAGCAATGAAACTGTACGTGAATCATTGCGAAGCGTTTCTCTAAAATTTCTAGCCATTCCATTTAAAATTGATTGCGTCTTGTTGCTGGTTCTCTTTTGTGCATTTTTAACTCCAAATCATCGTGATTATCTTCAAAGCATACAGGGCAATATAGATCGCCGTGGCAACCTAAACATCGCTGTAAATCTTTAGTTTGTTCACACATTACGCAGCTAGGTTTTTCATCTTCGTCATCAGTATGTTTTGCCTCCTGTTTGTTACATTTTATTCAGAACACTGTATGTACATAATTATCCATAAAAATCAGTTTCACATACCTCGAGTTCCATTTCTTCCAATTCATCCTCTTCTAAGTCTTTCTCATATTTTTTCTCCAATTCTGCTTCTGCCAAAGCTTTCCCAATTAATTTCTTTGTTACGTGTTTCTCATCATCATTGTCATCATTAGCTGAATGCTAAAACAACAGAAATTTACTTATACTATTGTTCATCGTACAAACTTATTGCTTATTATTGATTTTATACTTCTATAGGTTTTTCACTAATGCCTTGTAGTGATCTTAGCCTTGCTTGAATTTCGCTAACTGAATCGCTGCCCGAGGATAGTTCCAATTGATTCAAATATTCTTGTATTAAATCGTCTGTTTTCTGTTGGTCTGTTCTGGTATCTACTTGCTGCATCTACAAAGAATAATACACTTGTTTAGATCATACTTAGAACACAATAATTGTATGGTATTCTTTTATTACATATTAACGTACATTTATTCTGTGCTGCCTAACATCTGGGTCTTCATCCTTTAGCAATGCTAATCTCCGTTTTATCTCATCTACACTTAAAGCTGTATTTTTGTCTTCCTCCTTCAATTTTCTTAATCTTTCAACTATCTCCTGATCAGCTGGTTCTAACCCAGTTTTAAATCTATCCCAATGATTTGTATGCTTGTACATTACAATAGGAGGCTTCACAGGGTTCTCCAACAAGTCCAGTCTATATGAATCAAGCATATTAAATTATTTTACTTATAATTATTCACAAAAGTATTTGAATACTTGCAGAAATTTATAAATATATATACTATACATCTTATACATATTGATTACATATATTTATTATATATTCAATTATATATGTTTGACCAATATAATCATGACAGTAGTGTCTTGTTACAATTATAATGGAATTTTAAAATGTTTTATCTAACATATATAATATATACATAAAAGTTTTCTATGATAACTGTAATTACAAATATTTTCATGCTTATCTTTGAAGAATATATTACTTTTTTGTAATGTCCACTGGAGCCATTGGTTCTTCGTGGCCATTCATTTCGATATTATTATTAAAGCTTGAGGTACTTGTAAAATTATATTTATTAAAGCAACGTCCACAGACCTTTTTCACCCCTCTATCTGGAATATTACATTTATATTTGAGGCACCTACTGCAACATGAAAAACCACAGCCGGGGCAAGCAACCTAAGTAATATCAGAACAATGAAACACAATGGAAAGAAAAGTTAAAAGCTATTCTAGTTTCTGATAATCAGATTAAACTAACTAAAAAAGCTATGTGCAAGAAATGATGTGATGATATGGTACAACTTAACCTATAAATTGCAAGCGATTCTATTAACAAAAATGATAACTTACTTCTCTTGTGAAGAAGGAAAATTTCGTTTGACAAATATTACAAGACATACTGAATCTACTTTTCAAACTTTAATACGTTGTCATCACAAATGTGACAGAAAATTATTCAACATATTTTATCTTTGAAAATTTCTGACGTACAAACGTTCGAGTTAATAGGAATCGACTACAGTACCAAATTCGAAACTGGATAAGAGAAAGAGAATATATGCTTCATTTTAAACAAAAATATTGTCAAATATTTTATCTCAATTAATTGCACATCATATTGCTAAACAATAAAAGTAATAGATAAAGAAATAAGTTTTTGAAATAATGAACATAGGAAAAGAAATTTGTATTTCAGAAATATCTGATGTCACTATCTTACAGTTCTTCAAGTTGCATCATGCTAATGCCTAACTTCAATCATATTAAATCAATAAAAACCACCAAAGTGTTTAAATCTACATTTCACTATTGTCATTAGGGTTAAACTTTTGGGAACCAAAAATTATTAACATTATTTCTGCAGCCTTGGAATATTTGACGTATAGAATTCGAAAATACTTATAATAATATATAACTAATGTATTATACTGAGTACCTGAGAGTATACTGAGTATCATCATTTTCATTTTCTTTCCTATGTTCTAATTTTGCTTAATTTTTAACGATTAATTATTTAATTGACTTTGATCGATATTATAAGCTGCAATTATTTAAAGGCAGCAAATACAATAATCTGTCCACTAGGCTTAGTTAGTCGATAAGTTAGTTCTTTACAAAATAAATTACTGTCCTAAATCAACAGCTCTTACTGCTTTTCCTTTCCAATTTTAGTTAACGATATCAAAACTAATTATTAAACGACATCTTTTAAAATAGTATTATATTATTACTTATACTATTATTATATAATTAATAACTATCCTTTTTCGTTGAAAATAAGAAGAAAATGACCTTATCTTTTATAATGTAAGTGATTTCTAGTTCCTTTAAAACTTTTTAATTAATTCAGCTGCGTTTTCCTCTCTGGATAAGAAAAGAAAAAGATTTACAAGTATTCCCAACTTTAATTAATGAATTTGATAATAAATTTGATGATATAATACAGATTATTTGCATCTTTAAAGCTGCCGTCGATTATATACAACTACTAGGATTGCAACACAATTAATAGCAATATGTTTGTGCATAATGTTTATAAGATATTTGTTTGTTAATTACTGGACTTTAACATTTGGATAATAACCATTTAGGAAAATTAGAAAAGCTAGTAATCGCGAAAATATTTATCGCAATACTCTTGTTACTGGTATATTATAAAAAGATCTTCATAAACGCTCAATAAAAGTTAATCAAGTGATTAATTAATTAACAGCCCGCCCAGCATTTCTAGAATTACCGATACCAATCCTTTAATGAGGAGTATCACACGAGGGGCTATAACGCAACCTGTTATATCTGTTTAAGATTAAATTAGTTGTAAGTTTGAACAATTCATCTGTCCTAGTCCCACACTGTCTATCTCTCCTATTGTCGTTCATTTTATCTGTTCTCGTCACACATTGATGCCTTCCTTATTCCACTCGGGCCTTACTCTGTCCTTGTCGCAAAATATTACTTTCCTTATCTACGAACGTATAATGTTTCGTCATCTACTGTCCATTGCACCAAGTTGCGATTCCTACCGCTCGTGCTAAATGGCAGCACATGGATTGTTAGTAGACAAGGAAAGCATCAGTGTGCAAGAAGGACAGAGTAGAACAAGGAAGACATCAATGTGCAAGAACAGATGATGCAAACAACAATAGAAAGAAAGATGGACAGTATGCAACAAAGACAGACGATACAGACGACAGTAGAAAGAAGGAGTAACAGTGTGCGACAAGGACGGACTATATGAACGACAATAGGAGAGATAAATAGTGTGAGACTAGGGCAGATGAATTGTTCAAACTTACAACTAATTTAAGGCTATTTTTTAAGGCAGAGCTATTTTTTTTTAGTTTCTCCTTCCCAAATTTTACGTTAAAGTCCCTGGTGCGCTCATTAGAAGTGCCGTGACAGATGCCACGTGCGTGCTCTTCCGAGAGTTTGGCTGAGGAAAACCATGGGGATATCAATGACACAACAGGCACGCCGATGCTGCGCTCTTGGCGGCCTAACGCCTCGCATCGCAGAGCCAGCGGAAAATTCCATGGCGGGTGCCGCCACAAAACTATCGCAACTTATGACTACACATTATTGCCACTTTGGTTTTTTGCCTCCTTGCTGTGCTACCTTCCTATCGTTCCAGCCCGTCTTGTATTGCTTTTGCCCTTCTTTTCTCTATTATTGCTCTTATATCCATTAGTCCTTCTCCAATCTCATTCAGTGTTTTTTCCATGTCCTTTGATCCTCCTGTTATTTCACATTCTTCTATTACATGTCTCAGGTCCTCTTCTTCCCTTCCACATAATCTGCACCTTTTTTCTCTCTCCTCTTTCCAGTATTCCTTCGCTTTGGTCTCGTTTTTACGCCTGAATCTCATATATATGTCGGAGATGAAAAAACACCGGAGTCCCTCTTCGGAACTTGGGGAGAATCCCGTAATATTGTAATCCGGATTTTACCATAGCCATAATTAAATAATTGTCATTCAATCCGATTGTGTTTATTCGAGATTTGTAACAATGAGCTTGGGCCCCAGGCGACAATCAGTCGCCAACGTAGCCGCGGTTAAGGGATAAACGTTTACCTAAACAAAGGCATAGAGTAACCGTATAGCTCTCCTTGAAAAAATACAGCAGCGGCACGCGGCAGTAAACACTCCAACGGATTCTGTCCCGTGGCTTGCTACACAAAGACCGCATCCTTTGAACAAGATGATTGCCAGATGTCGATGCATCTCCATAGTACATATTCAGCTAGCCTAAGGACCTGCCATAAATCTTATAATTTATTTAGCTGAGGTTCGTCAAACTGACAAACAGTCTTAGTCTTCGCAGCTACTAAATTTGTCACCTACTGCGGAGAGATATGAGAAATCTTCTTTTCTCACGTACGACGCTTTCGCTAACAACTCTCTCTCTCAAGGGTGGCTAGCATCCTTTTCTAACCACCAATATGGAAATTGACCAATTAACAACCACGTCAATTTCCCTCACCTTCTGGACGAAGGCATCGCTCCACGAATCCGATGATCTCGTGTCCTTAGACATACCCCTTCATAGTTTTCCTCTGTAGCATCATCGTGACGGAAAGTCATTCTCTCGTGCGATCTCATCGACGAGTTAAGTGAGGTCTTTACAATCAGTGATTACTCCACGTTTTCTTAACAAAGAGTCAGACTTAGATTCTGGGAGAACGTACATCTATTATCCCGTTGACCGCATATTCGTTATTGAACCTGAAGCCATTGTCATTAGTGTCGCGAGTGCCTAATCGCCGCGGTTAATTGTCAAGACTGTAATATCTCCATTACTGTAATAAACTTCACCTGTGTTGTACCGCACCAATGGCTAATTCCCGTGAAGATTCATTTGACGCCCACAACCCTAATCCCAACACCAACCCGACATCAGAAGTGGGATCAGGGCCGCTTATAACAGTGGTGGAACAGCTCGCGACCATCGTGCGCCAGTTAACTCAGCCGAGAGAGCAAGAACCGAGTGTGAAACCTGAAAAATTATCGCTACCACGTTTTAACCCCGAAATCGCGGGCGCCGATCCAGCCGCATGGTGTTCAGCTGTTACTCTGCTTATGAAGAACAACCCTCTACAAAACAGTGCGTTATTTTCTGCTCTAAATCTTGCCCTAGGGCGTTCTGCTGCGTATTGGCTTTCACAAATGGTAAACAGTGGAGAGCTTACCTGGCCAACGTTTAAGGAACAGTTCATTGCGCATTTCGGTGGTCAAGAGACAGCAATCTCGTCGTTATAAAGATATCCAGGGAACCACAATGGAAGAATGAATCCCCAGGAGCGTACGACAATCGTATCCGTACCCTCCTGAATACGAGGTGGCGAAATGCAGCGAAGACCGAAATAATCAACGCCACCGCTCTCTATCTACTGAGTTCACGCGACCGACGCTTTAAACGATTAGCACTCACAAGTGACATCAGGACGAAGGACCAATTTCTAAGCGAAATGAGAGCTTTCTTTTACGAGGAGAAGCCGATGTCTTCGTCAGGAAGTCTATCAGCGGGCCCCGAAACTAAACGAAGCAGACCATCAGACCACCGGATGAAGTGCTTCTGCTGTGGCATCCAAGGACATAAAAGGATAAAATTGGAGCCGGAGGAGGAAAACCGACCATCCGCATCGTCAAAGGTATCCTGCTTCAAATGCCATGAGAAGGGACATATTGCGCCTAAGTGTCCGTTATGGCGAAAAAAAAGTATAATTCCAATAACGAACGGTGGAAGCTCCAACCGGTAGATTAAATCATTTGGGTGAGTTGTTTCCATTCTATTTCGATTCTGGAGCCGAGTATTAGCTGATTAAAGAATCAGTGGCTCCGAAATTTTCTGGCAAAAGAATGAACGATCTAGTGGTAATGCGAGGAATAGGAAACACTTGTATTAACTGTACATCTCAAATCCTGTCCGTTGTACGTATTAATGGTTTTACATTGGAGATAATTTTTCGTATCTTTACTGATAGCCACCTAAAGTATGATATAATGATTGGCCGTGAAATTTTGAGTCAAGGGTTCGACATAAATATTACACAAAATAGCCTCAAAAATTAATCCATGTCCGTAATAAAACTGCCGAAAATGAGATCGATCTTAATAAAGTGAACGCGGATGTACTTGATAATGATAAGAATCGACTAATTTCTATTCTAGAAAATTTCAAAGATTCATTCATTACGGGTTTCCCACCTACTCGCGTAAATACGGGCCAGCTAGAAATACGGTTAATTGACCCTAACGTCACCATACAAAGAAGTCCCTATAGACTTAGCGAGGAAGAGCGAAGAATAGTACGTGAAAGAATAAGCGAATTAATTAAAGCAAAAATCATAAGGCCCAGTAATTAACCATTCGCGAGCCCTATGTTACTCGTGAAGAAGAAAGACAACTCAGATAGATTATGTGTAGATTTTCGAGGGCTAAATAAAAATATGGTCGCGGATCGGTATCCTTTACTTTTTATTGCGGATCCAATCGCGAGATTGCAAGAAACGAGATACTTTTGTGGCGGATCGGTGACAAAAGGACGCTAAAAGGGAGAGGACATCAACGCGGACGTAACACCTCCCGGGCGATCCGGGTACCCAACCGTCAACACCAGAGGGCTACTACGACGACAACGAGTCTGTCTCTCTCGCTAGCGGTCGAATATACAGAGGCACAATACAAATGCCGCAGTTATCGAGATTCCCTCTGCGTCTAAGGCAGGGACTACCGGACGTAGCCTTATTGACGAGTCCACCGATAGTCCCAGGACGAAACGCGGCAAATTCAAAACAACAATCCAGCGGCGGCAGCGGACGGGCTCTGACGACGGAGGTAGCGCAAAAATAAAATTATGGCGGACGCGCGCGCACACACTCTCCCATAAATTGGTGACCCCGATAGAACACCACCACGCACCTCTGGAGAAGGAGTCATAAGGAGCCCCAGCCCAGCCATCACCACAACACGGGTCCCATCGACGACGAGCCGTTGCCTCTAACCTATATCGCGTTATAGATCGTTGGTATCACGCTTATAGCGCTGGGGGAGGCTGTGTGGCGGGATCGGTGACAAAAGGACACGCCAACCAGGTATAGAGAGGACATCAACGCGGACGTAAAACAACCTCCCGGGCGATCCGGGTACTCAACTGTCAACACCAGAAGAGAGGAGGAGGGCTACTACGCGACGACAACGAAGTGTGTTGTCTGTCTCTCTCGCTAGCGGTCGAATATACAGAGGCGCACGAACAATTACAAATACCGCAGTTATCGAGATTTCCTCTGCGTCTAAGGCAGGGACTACCGGACGTAGCCTTACTGACGAGTCCCACCGGTAGTCCCGGGACGAAACGCGACAATTTCAAAACAACCAGCGGCGGCGACGACGGGCATCCGACGATGGAGGCGGCGCAAAAATAAAATTATGGCGGACGCACACACTCCCATACTTTATTAGCCTGGACATGACCAGCGGATTTCACCAAAGCCCTATTCATTCTAATCCTACGGAATATACACAGCATTTATTACCCCGATGAACAATACGAGTATATATAACGATGCTGTTTGGGTTGAAAAATGCGTGCATCATCCGTTCTCTCAGAGGGCCATTCTCTGAAAGCCTTAGTTTTGACCTTTGTTGCTTATTCGTAGGTTGTTTATTTGGACGATGTTTTAATTATGGCCAACTCGATAGACCAATCTTTAGAAAGATTTTACACATTGTATTAAAATACCCTCACAAACGCTCGATTTTCTTAATGAGACAGCGGAACAAAGCTCTGTGTGCTCGTGCGATCTAGAAAAACGAGATTCATTTGGGTACGAAATCGAGAGTGGTCCATCATGCCATTACGACCAAACTAGTAATCCAGAGAATGCAACTAGCACTTTTTGAATACTACTAATCATAATGTTACTGATTTTTGTTTCTTTTATTTGTTATTAAGCATCCGATCAAAATTTTGTTGTTGAACTGGATCCTTGGCTTAGTGGAACATTTAGTTAAATGGTAAATAATGTCAGTTGCATTGAGTCCAATGTTAGAAAACACAATATCTTAGATATACCCGAAAACGTATGATTGTCAGGATGGCCGTGTGGGAGATGAAAGGACATCGGGCCTTTCTTTTGGAACGTTTGGGAAGGTCCCCAATGCTTTAGTCAAGACTTTTATTATAGCTGCACTTAAATAATAAAACTGAGAAATAGTTGTTTATGTTCTAATCCGAGTATGGGTGCCCGAGGTTTATGACGGTGGGCTTGGGCTCGAAGTGACATAACAAGTCACTGAACGTAGCCACGGTCACGGGAAGGACATGTACCTAACAGAGATATGGAATAATTATTATATAGCTCTCCTTAAAAACAAAGATTGTCCCGAGAGGTACGGAGAGGAGTATATAAGGGCAGTTCCACTTGGACTGCGGGTCAGTTCATTCAAATAAGTTCTACTTGTACGTTGAGTCACACCCGGATCGCGTATCACATCGCATTCGTCATCCCACTGGCCGTGGATTCGTTATCGAACCTAAATTCATTGTCATCGACATCTCGATCGTCCTATCGCCATTATTACTTGTCACACTCTGTAATAATCACATTTGTATCAGTAAATATCATCTCTAATACATCACAACAATGACCAATTCACGTGAAGGTTCATTATACGCCCCTAACTCTAACGATAACCCAACATATATATGTCGGGTTCACAGTATAATTAGGGTTAGGGTTAGGGACGTGAAACGAATCTTCATTTGGATTAGACATTGTTGTTATGCAATAGAGGAGATATTTACTAATGCAAATATGATCATTACAGAATTTGACAAGTAACCGTGGTAATTAGATACTCGAGATGCTAATAACAATGATTCTAGGATTAATAACGAATCCGCGGTCAACGCGATGGCGAATTTACTTTTTCGTCAAAGTCTAAGTTGGACTCTATGTTAAAACGTGGAGTAGTCACTGATCGTAAAGACGTTACTTAACTCGTTGATGAGATCGTACGAGAGAGTGTCTCTCCGTCACGGTGACGTTGCAGAGGAAAACTATGATGGGGTGTGTCTAAGGGCACGAGATCATCGGATTTGTGGAGAAGCCTTCGTTCGGAAAGTGAGGGAAATGGACGTTGCTGTTAATTGATCAATTTCAATGTTGGTGGTTAGAGAAGGATGCTAGCCGCCCTTGAGGGAAAGTTGCTACCGGGAAGCGTCATTTGTGAGGAAAATAGATTTCACCTATCTTCCGGTAGTTGGAACAAAGACTGTTTGTCTGTTTGAAGGACCTTAGTTAACTAAATCTTAAGATTTATAAGGGGTCCTCAGGCTAGCTGAACATGTACTGTGGAGATGTGTCGACATCTGGTAATCATCTTACCTGAAGAATAGGGTCTGCGTGTGGCGAGCCACGGGACAGAAACCGTTGGAATGTTTAGTGTCGAGTGCCGCTACAACTATTTCTTTTAAGGAGAGTTATTCTATTACTCCATACCTTTGTTAGACTTTGTTATTACTCCTTGACCGCGGCTATGTTCAGCGACTGGTTGTCGCCTCGAGCCCAGCTCATTATCACAAATCTCGAACAAAACAATCGGATTGAATGACGACAATTACTTAATTACAGCTATTGTAGAATCTAGATTACAGTGTTAAGAGATTTTCCCAAGATTCCAAAGGAAAGACTCCGGTGTCCTTTCATTTCCGACATATATATGGATATACACATATATGTTTATGTGTATATATCCGTCTTTGCTGTTCCGCATTATTTCTTTCCTTGTTCCACATGCTAAATATATCTGACTTTGTCGCACAATATTGCGTTCTTTGTCTACAGACAATCCATGTACTGCCACTTAGAGAAGACGGGATGACCGCAACTTGCAGCACAAGATAGATGACATATATGGTGTGCCCATAGACAAACCTGCATCGGAAGAAGGAGATGGTATATGACAAGGATAAATATAATATAAAAATTATGGGAGAATGCATCTGTTCATACACTACATGCAATAATTGTTAATAATTAATCATTTAGTAAAAAAATAGTGTGTGAAATCGCTGCAAGCACATGCGGATGTTATCTAGAATTTTAATACATAAATACTAATTTATTTTACAACATCGCTTCAATTCTTCAGAGAATTTCGTATTGTTATGTCATATTAAATTATACACGTTAATATTTTTAAAATACTTAAGCGTTCGAGAATTTGAAAAATAAAATGTAACTATATTTGAAAAAGAAAAAGATGCAAATTTTGTACGGAGGATAATAAAATGTTATTAAATAAAATATTATTGTATATGTAATTTTATTATGTAATTCGTAAAAATTATTAGTATATTGAATAAAATTTAATTTTTTCGTCGTATGTAATAGCTTTATATTTGTACATTATTCTTTTTAAAAAAATCAAAATAAATTCGAACGCGTAAAAAAGTTAAGTTGAAAGAACATTATCTAAAACGATTTTTCAAATAACATTCGTTTTTATATGTGACTTTAGACTTCATAAACTTTAATATTAGACAAAAATAGAACCTTTAGAATAGGTACAGCGAGTTTCTCCTCATTCTTTTATTTCTATTCTTTTTTTCCAACCTTTTTTACAAAATACTAACTTCAAATTTTCTTTTTATCTCATTTTAGATTTAAAACATACTACTTTTTTTAAAAACTACCATTCTGTATTTTTTCTGCGCCACTATATCGAATACATTCGTATCTCGTAACCTGTTACTTCGCGAACGCCACCTCACTACGTCGTAGTCGTGTGAATGTGATCAAACGAATCGAACGCATCGAACCTATGGTGGAAAGTAGATATACAACCACAATTGTTTCTTTTTCTATCCACTATCTCCATTTTGCGATTGTCGATGTAAACTTTTCCACGTTTTCTTCGTTTAAGAAATCTCCGATTCACTGGAAACACAAATTCGGTCATAAATATAAATAGTTAATGGAACTATAAATTCAGTTGTAAATGTAAATGGTGACTAAAGTGTTAATGATTGATCAACGATCGATCTATCAGATGATTTTGACACGATCTATTCACAGTGAACAACGAAGAACCGTGACAAGATCAATTATTATTTCTCTCTACCTTATCATCTCGACTTAGTGAGTCATAATTGTGGTAATGACATTTGTGTCACACGCGGCATACACTCTACATTTCACCTGCTAAACGCTTTCTCAAGGTCCCCGTATTTATATGTATGCATCTTGAGACAACTTCATTTAATGCGCCTACACATCATCGATGGTTGTACATTTTTTCATTCAGTTTCTTAGAGAATATCTCGTTCACTAGATTCAATTCGATCGCATCATAGCTTTATTTACACTGGACTGGACCATTTTCATTCGCCTTATCCCTCTCCCAACGATACACGTAAGTGTCCCTACTACGATTTTCCATTTCTCACACATTAATTTCAATCTCGTTCTTATTATGCGTAACATGACCCTCTGTTTAATCTTCTGAACTCTTTTTTGATTATTATGCGCGTCGTAGAATTGCATATAGCTGTTCTTTATCGTCTCGTGATCGTTATCTAGTTGGTAATAATAGGTTAGTTTGACATCGCGTTCGAAGTGTGTAGATACGTAAGATACGCGTAGTAATAAAATATTTTTTCTCTAGCGAATGCAACTTTCACCGACATTGTCACTGTAATTCTTGTACGTTATTCAAAAGTTTAATTTATTTTGTGATTTGTATTTTTGACTGTGATATTTTTTGTATATGGATTTTTGGTACTTTAAGCCTATGTATGTGTAATGTAAATTTGTTTTATTGTATAGGATGCTATCGTCTCATTAATGTAATAGAAGGATTTAGAGCTGTGTTTAACATTCAAGGTTAATTAAGATATTGGACAAAATCAGAATATTGTTAAAATGATGGACGTTGATCCACCACAGTTTGTGTCTAAGGATGATGAAGTTCAATATTGGATGGAACTTGCTCACCAGATACATAGAAGGTGAATTATTTTTACATTTCTGTGTATTAAAAATGCAGTGTATTATTATATATTCATTGAAAACTATAGAATAAAGTTATACATGTATGTATGTATATATGTATTATATATGATGAGTTGCTCAGAAGATACATTTAAAACTCCATAAATTTAAAAGTATAAAAAAGTGATGATGTTACAAATATCGTTTTTTACAATTTACCTTACAATTCACCATTATTTATGTTATTTTTAGAACAAATAAATTTATGAAGATAAATAATTTGTTTTTTAAAAGTTAAACAATTATTAAGAAATTAATAAACAGTAAATTAGTTTGACTTCTCAGAGACTCATATGCTTCTTCACAAATGCTTCTTCATAAATATTAATCTTATAAAAAAATTAGTCTCATAATTAGTCTTTGGTCAATGCGTTCAGTAAATCTTATTGTAATATTACAGGAAAGAGGATATAGAAAGAGAGTTGGAGGAATTTCAAGAAAATTCACAGCTCTTAGAAAAAGAACTGGAAGCATCCTTGGAACAAGCAGAAAAGAATAACAGGGAATTACGACAACGAAACACAAGACTAGCCACTGAAGTTGAACAATTAAGAACAAGATTAGATCAACAAACAGCAGACTGTGCAATGTTTCAAGGGAAAGCTCAGGACTTACAGACTCAACATGACCATTTATTAAAGTACATAAGGGAATTAGAACAAAAAAATGACGACTTGGAAAGAGCTCATAGGTATTTGAAAATTAGATTGTTATTTTTACATCTGCTAAGTAAATGTAGAATATTTAATATAATATGTATTCTACCCATCTTAATTTTGTAGAATAAATAGGGTAACAGAAGAGGAGATAGAAGCCAAACTTAATTCTGCCATTGAAAAGAATGCTTTGTTAGAATCAGAACTTGACGAAAAGGAAGCTCTGAAAGTTATAGTACAGAGATTAATGGATGAAATTAGAGGTCGAATAACTAATTGATTTGGATAATTGATGATTAAATCGTTTCTAATAATTCATTCATTACAGATTTAAAACAGGAAATCCAAGTTCAAGAAAGGCATCAACCAGACAATGATAAGTCAGCTGATAGAGTTCGTAATCATGTTGATAGTAATAAACTTCAAGTCGAATTGGAAACACATATGTCGCCTAGTAGCCCAATAGTACCACAATCTATACCTCCAAATAATACAGCAACTTCGCCATTAAAAAGTAAGATCCAAAATACTCTTCGTAAAACTAAGCGCATGTTTTGCTTTGGGCCTAAAAGCTGATCCTTATCATTATTAAGGATAATAATCAGCAAAAATAGTACTTATCTCTAACACATTAAATGGATAACAGACAAAAAGTTTTAATCTAATTAACTTTTTAATGTAATGTATATTTTTTGTAACCACTTGACATTTTTTTCTTTTATGATAACTGAATTTGCTTATTTATCGGTATTTAAGGTTGACTAAACAAAAGATTGGTCTAACATTTGTGCTTGATTAATATATCTTTATACGCTTTAATTAATTTCATCTTTCTGTATATATATCTATATATATGATATTGTTATCAATGAAATAAAAATTATTTTAACAAACTTGTTCTTTATTTTAGTTTTTAAATATTATATTTCAAATACATACTTTTCTTTGTACTGAATTATCATAGTATAGTATCTTTACTTCTTATTTTGATATCTTATCAGTGAGTGTCTGTAGTAATTTGTATCTTTTTTCCTGTTTGCAATTAGTTGGAAACAGAGTTGTAGGTGGTGTAACTGGAAACAACAATAATAATAATAATAATAATAATAACGTGAATTCGCCATTGGCACCATGCACAAGAATATTAGCAATGAATATGATTGGTGACCTTATGAGAAAAGTTGGTGTAAGTATAGTCATTATTTTCTATATATATATATTACAGTGCTTTTGTTTCAAAAGCGTTTTTGATGTACAAGAATAGCTTAAAGCATGGCTTGTGTATCTTTGAATTTTAAACATTATATTTTAGTTGCCGTAAATATTGTGTTTTGCACTGGCAACTGTTTTAATTTGTATGGTTTATTTCCCGTTTGATTTTGTCTAAGCACCAGATTTATTTTATATGAAATACTTATAAGACTTTATAATCATCAGTTGATGATACTGGTAGTGTGATGTAGCTGGTGTTTTGGTAGCTTGACAGGTGGATCTGCATGGACTGTAGAAGGGTAAAGTGCACTTGTCCGGGTGGGAAAAAAACAATTTCCACTACACCTACTGATTTACCATCCGTCCAGGTTCACATACCTACTCATTGTATACGGCAACAACCTAGATCAACCAAGTGCTGATCAAGTTTTGTGTGTACAGGTCTTTATTTGATTTCTTTTGCTTTCTATTATGTTTTTTTCTGTGCACATCACACACAGTTCCTTGCTTCCTGCTTTAATTGTCTTCCATGTAACTAGTATCACCAACTCTAAAGAGCCCTTAATATTTTGAATAAGGGTAAATAACAATAATATTTTTAAGAAGAATGATAGTATTTCATTTAACAAAAATGTTTGATTATATAGGCGTTGGAGAATAAGTTAAATACATGTCAAAATCCATCTCGAGAGGATCAAGCCGTTCGTGATCTTTACAGGTAACATTAGAACAATATTATAACTTTAAAACGTCATTGTTTTTATAATGTTATGCACTGCGTGTATTCGAAGCAAGAAATATCATGTATCAAACATCCGAGAATGAATGTTGAAAAAAATTAATAAGTGTTTTGTATGAATACTTTTTTTAATGAGGAGATTCAAAATGATATTGTTTAAAATGATACATGATAGTCGTACTAAATCAACTGTACTTATTATTAGCTTTATGTCTACTTTTAGTTACGTAGTGCTTCTTGTGAACATTTAATTTACGAATTTATAGATAATGATAGCTTTTCACGATCCCAATTCTGTAGCTTTCTAGTTGTTATAAATGTTCAAATTATTAAGAAGACTGCATCACACTTCGAACAGCTCGTTTTATTGCTTATGCTACTAATTAAAATGGAGCATCTTGTTGTTTTTATGTCTGTATGTGTAAATCGTTCTGTATGTCTAGTTGTTAATAATATCCTCAGATAAAGCGATCAAAATTAATGAATATGATATTAGAAGGTAAGCTAAATTTCAAGAGCTTTCATATTAATTTCATTTCCTTTGATATCATTTAATAATTCTTTCTGATTCCATAACTCAACATTATCGTTTATTATATGTTAATTTAAATGTATGTCTAATATAACAGGCTTACAATTAACTGTCTAGCTTTCCTTTGTGATTTAAAAAGTACAATATACTTTTATTGTAATCTGTTAAGATCTTAATAATCAGATTTTAAAAAAAAAAGCTTCAAGTAATTTTAGAGCATTTTAAAGTACATGTAATGTATTTATAAAATACATTAAGTTAATTTAAAATATGCTTCTTTATTTAATCCTGTATTTTTTTTATGACAAATTATGAAAAATTTCAACATGGTTATTAAGATCTTCAATCAAATTAACCCTTAGAGTGCTGAATACTCGGAGCCTATGCCATCCGTACGGACGGCATGCTGCCAGCGCTGACGATCGCTGTGGACTGAATACTTTTTCGCTATACTGAACTCTATTGATTGACTATTCAAAGCGCAAATCGTAATAAGTTATAGTAATTCCTTTGCGCGAGATTAAATGATTCAAGAACGTTATTTTTTAGTATTAACTATTTATTATAAACATTGAAATTTGCAATAAACTAGAATTTGGGTAGTAAACTAGAAAACTAAATTTAGTAAATATAACACAAGTTAATAATTCAGTTGTGCATGAAAAATTTCAAAACAATCATCGATGCATAATCCGACATCGCATTTTCTGTCGTTCCTTCTCTTATTTTTCACACAAACAACACATTTTCTTCTTGATAATTGTGTTGTGCCGGCACGACTATTTTACCAAATGTCCAAATTGGACAAATTGTGAATGCAAAGTATTAAATAAAAAAAAAAAAAAAAGAAAAGACAGTTTCTTCGAACGCGGCATNAAAAAAAAAAAAAAAAAAAGAAAAGACAGTTTCTTCGAACGCGGCATCAACATTGAAATGCATTGATATTTATCTCACATAAACGTAATAGTATTACTTCTGCGTAGGTGCTCGGAAAAATTGACAAACGCATATATGCGTCCTTAGTCCACAGCGATGGCTTTCGCCAGATGCATATATGCGTCCTTAGTCCACACCGATGACTTTCGCTAGACGCATATATGCATCCATAGCACTCTAAGGGTTAATGTCTATTTCAAATAGTTCCACATATGTACTAAATGTATGTAGAATATTAGTATGATATGTAAAACCAATAGAAGCACTTGCTATTGTATACATACATGTTAT
Organism: Bombus pyrosoma; assembly: GCF_014825855.1. Lineage (NCBI taxonomy): Eukaryota > Metazoa > Arthropoda > Insecta > Hymenoptera > Apidae > Bombus > Bombus pyrosoma. The sequence goes on from NC_057783.1 coordinate 6,598,424, forward strand.
AGATATACCAAAAATAATTTTTAAAGACCAAGATTTTCGAATTAATTGCATTACAGAATTTAGCTTCCAAAATTAATGTCTATCTTTGTAAATTGAAATGAATGTGAGTTTTAGTAAAGAAGATCTATTTTTAATTTTTTCGTACATTATAAAATAAACGTAATTTAAGTATCTTGATATTATTAAGTTCTTTCAGAAAAAAAATCTTTTCAAAAGCTACTAGATTTTAATAGAAGTAATTATTGAATTTTATGTATCACTAATATGGAAATAAGTTAAAAAACTTACATATTCCATAGTATATATATAGTTGTATATAGTAACTGTATATACTTCTTAAAAGTAATGATTTGTGCAATGAAATTAAAACATTTTTGTAGACTATAAGACGAACTGATGCAAAGTATGTAACATCAATTATAATGACTAATTTGTTACTAAAATATTTTGTTTCTGAAAAAGAGTGTTAGTAAACAAAATTGTGTGATATGTAAAAAAATTCATAGCTCTAAAATCTACTAAAATTTTAATGTTGAATTGGAATAATACTCTTTGAAAATCAAATTTTTAAATTGATGTCTATAATTTATTTTCTGTAATGTAAAACAAAGAAATGTCAATTAACAAACTTTTTTGCATTCATAACATGTTGCCCTGCATGATATTTATGTATCATTTTCTTGTATTTCTTGTCAGTAATGTTCACAAATTGTATACAATAAAATTGACCAGAATATTTTTTATACCAAACTGCTTACTTTATATTAAATCTGCACAATATAGAACTTACATCTCGTCTTTGTTTCATTCAAGTTATGTATTAACATTAAATATTTAATGTAAATAAGACACATTTTGAACACACATTTTGAAAAAAAGAAAGCGAGCCTCATTGAATTATTATTGAAGGTATCTTTCATGCGCATGTTGTACAGTTTATGCACAATTCATAAACGTGTGCAGCATTTCTCAATCATTTGCTCTGCTTCTTCTCTCATCACTAGTTGTGTATAATTTAGTTTATTAAATAAAATAATCAAAGAATGTTAGGTATAACATAAGCAAAAACAAAAAAGAAATATTTCTGAAGTATCTAAGTATTATATTGCATGAAATACTTTTAGAATAAGATTGGGAAATGCTGGTTTAAATAAACATATTTGTTTATTATATTTAAATGTTTATAAACAATGTTTCCAACCGTAAAGAGATAACAAAAGCATATTGGATTTTTTGTAATTAGGACTAGACGGCAAGTTCGAGGTTTTGCCTCTGGCAACAGCAACCACATTCGATTATAAACAACGGATAATATTCCAATAATAAATTTATGCATTATATTCGTATGACTACTAATTCGTGTTATTTTAATTTAAAAAAAATCTCACTCGTTAATTTATTACAAATTTCTATAAGATACAAAGAAAACTATTTAATTTAATTATTTAATTGCCTTTTACATGAAGTTTGCAATTTTTGAGGATTACTTGTCTCTTTTTCATCACGGTTCAGAAGTATACTTGGTAATATTTTATGGAGGAAATTCGTAAATAAACATTCGAGATTGTAAGTATTAATATCATAATTTAATAAAATTCATCATTGTGATAAGTGATAATTCTAGATAATTATTACCATTACATTGTGTAGATATTCACAAATAATATTAAGGGAGAACACCAGTTATCTTTCAGATAAAATTTTGCAATTTGGAAAAGATTTTTATCAAAAGATTATCATATAAAATTTATATTTGTTTTTTTATTACTTCATAAACAGACTATAAGAAATTTTAGTTTGAAAAATTCTTTTTGTCAGAATTACTAACATTTCATTGTAACAGTAACCAGAAAAAACTACCTGTTCTGTATATTGTGTATTTTTAGATCCATTATTTTTGTTATTATGTATTTTGTATTATTATGTTTACATATTCGTATCTTGCCAATGCCTTCAACTTATATCTGAATATGTGTCTTTTATGAAAATATTTAAATTTTCCAATTATGCAACTTTCTTAAATGTAATCTGTTCCTTATCATAAAAATAATGTTCTAGTTGTTGAAAATAGATGTATATGTTTATAAAATTTTATCTGAAAAATAACTGGCAATCAAATTTTGCCTAAGTATCTTCCTTTAAATAAATAATTTGTAAGCTCTAGTTTTGAATGTATAGTTTCTAGCACAATTAAAACTTCAGCTATGTTAGAAATGATATTGTAACACTAGTGCAAAATTTAGCTTTTATAGGAAGTTAGATATTTATATATATATATATATTTAGGTACTTATATACATATGTCTATTTTTTAATAACAAAAAGATATCCTCTTATGTCGTAAAATAATTCAATTTTATACTTTAAAATGTGTAAAAGCTATTTAATTATTTATTTCTGTATAATTGTGTGCTTTAAGCCACTGTATAATTATAAATAGCTTCAAGTTCTGAGATATTTGTATGAAGTAGAATCATACTAACACAACTAAAAATTTAACACATTCGATTATACTATCGGGTGAATCGAAAATTATTAATTTGTAGATTTCGCTTAATATATAAAATAAAATTTGAAAAATGGAATATTATATTCAAATACAACAAATATTACCAATTTGCGCTAATTAACTGGGAACTGAACTTTCGAATGAGAAATTGTAACAAATTACGCAATATTTGTAATATAAATTTGTAAAAGTATAAAATGAAATATTTGTAAAATAAAAACATTGTAAACTATCTCTCAATTGATGTAGGATTAATGTTCCTAGAACCTAATCTATCTTAAGTAACAGTGCATATTTCTTAACAAGATAAAAAAAGGTAAGTTAGTATTATTTTGAAGATTTATTTATGAAACGTTTATCTTTACACGAACAATGAATAGTTGACTGATTGAAATATCTTATGTAATTTTCATACAACCACAGTTCTAGAATGGTAAACACTACATTGAATTCCTACAAAGAAACTGCCTTACTCTCTAATGCATATTTCACTAAGTATTTTATCAATAATGATAATGATGACGAATATAATAAAACTGTAATGAAAAACTAAACATTTTCGATCTTACTCAATCTTAAGAGTACTTTTAGAAGAATTAACAATTTCACTTGTCTTTTATCACGATCATTTACCTTCCGGTTTAGACTTTTTTTACCTCTCTTTTTATAAGTATTCTTACATTGTAAAGTGCAAAATGACAAAAAAGATGTGAATGAATTAAAGAATTTGTAACTGATAACTTCTCGAAGAAATGACATACTTTCTACGTTTGTACAGTAATACCAAAGGGTAAGAACTACCTACATATTAAAAACAGATTATACCAATCTTTGTATCTAGTTTTCCAGAAATCTGAAGTTTAGATACATACTATAAAGGATGATCATGTCATAACTTGTACACTGTTATGGAGTACAACATAATATGTAGTTTGGAATGAAAATGTTTCATTCACGACTGTTACGAATGATAATAATAATAGTAGTAAATGGTATGTATGGGAATTACATATTGTTTAAGCACGCTCGCCGCGAATTCGTCGAGCCAGCTGAATATCCTTGGGCATGATTGTAACACGTTTCGCGTGGATAGCGCACAAATTTGTGTCTTCAAATAAACCAACTAAGTATGCTTCCGATGCTTCCTGTAAAGCTCCAATTGCAGCACTTTGAAAACGTAGATCAGTTTTGAAATCCTGTGCAATTTCACGAACCAATCTTTGGAAAGGTAATTTTCTGATCAACAATTCAGTCGATTTTTGATATCTTCTGATTTCTCGAAGAGCTACTGTACCAGGTCTAAAAATTATAATTTATTATATACATATATTACATATAGTATTTATATGTGTGCTCAAAATATTATCTAATATGTACCTGTATCGATGTGGTTTTTTTACTCCACCAGTAGATGGTGCGCTCTTACGTGCTGCTTTTGTGGCTAATTGTTTACGAGGAGCTTTACCTCCTGTTGATTTACGAGCTGTCTGCTTGGTACGTGCCATTGTTTACTCTGAAACAGTACAAGCTTGATTAATAAAAATTTCTTTTAAATAGAAATTTTGAAAATACTGTTTTAATCATATAAACTTTCCAAAACAGAAAGTTGTAATTGATCATATATAAGTGTGAGAAAAATAATTTCAACACTCCAATTCCCATAGCTTAGATTGTAATGCAATATAGGGAATTCTGTTAATTCTTATGTTTTTTGATACAAAACAATTGGTTGTTTACAAGTTCATTTTGACATATGTAATGATGAAATATTGAATAACAAAAAAATATTTACGATACTCAAAGATAACACCTGGTGCTATTAAATTTCAAATACATACAAAAATTCAAACATCAGAAAAATATTACTAAATACTATTATATAGATCTTACAAACCTTAGTTTGTGATCTTACAGACCTTAATAATATATATTCAAACTTTTTCCTTAACATTGTGATAACACAAAACACCTTTTCTGAGACTGCTAAAAAGCAATTATATTATAAATGAAAATATTAAAATAGATACTAAACAAGTCACTAGAATGCATCAGAATCTACAAATTATCAATTCACATATGTTATAAAATAACTAAAAAGTAGCACCTGCAGGTGTCTATGGGAACTGGAGGGTTAAAGGGTACGCTTGATAATAACTGAAGTAAACTTAAGTTTCGGAGTGGGACTTAAAAGGATGGTGGGGTGGAAAGGGTGGGGGTACGTTCCGTTGCTGTTCGTGCGGAGGAACCGCGCACCGAGGAACGCTGCGCATTGCGCAATGCACAAACTTTCGTTCTTCTTGCACCGACGCGATTGAAACCCATGCTAACCAGAAAAATGTATCATCTTAACAATCAACTGTTTCCCTAATCTCCTATTCATCTTCATGGTAAACATTATCACAGTCTATGAAATAAAACGAGACGAATGACACTGGTGAACTCGAGGCGAGTTGAAAGCGCCGCTTGTAAGAAAGGTTCGTGAAACGATTCCCTCCACGGAACGTCAATTGCAAAATGGAGGCAATACGACAGTACGTCGCGTTCGGAGGTAATAACTCGAGTTTCCCAGCACTTTTCACACCTTTTTAAAACACGTTGTTACGTCTATACACTCCTCGATACCGGTAATCACACACGATCATAAATGAAATGGATTTTCGACAGATTTACATACCAATTAAGGGAAAAATTCTACGAGAAGCGAGAGCTAGCACTATCCGTTTCCTTGTACTTCGATGGCAGTGGACGCTCTCCCAAGTCACGACTCCCTTGTCCCTACCCCCTAGAAATTAAATTGCGAGAGGCACGTAAGCCCGCGGTGCACTGCATCCAATCGGATGTCGGATAGCAGCTGAGCTTCATAGTGTAACACATGCGATTGGCTCAGCCTCCTACGCCTAGAGTGCGAACCGTGAAGAACCCTGTCAATTGTAATATACATGATACTACTCACAGCAGCAACCTCGTTTTTACGAATAATAATTGTCATCCTATTCTTTGTACAAATTAAGTAAATCAATATGTTTTCTGTTTTAGGGAAGAATTTGCATGAGCATTGTAGAGTATTGAGAGGTGTTATCCTTGTAATAGATTGCAAAAACCGAGTTGAAATTTATAGAGCTGGGCACAGAGTCGTTTTGCGACTTTTGTCATGTAATTCTAGCTACAATGAAATCAGTCATTTCGTGGAAACCTCCAGAAAGATATGGAAAATCTGTAGAGGATACGTATAAGAAGGACACGTCATCTTGATATTAGAGTAGTTATCAAGCTAGTAATTTTTTATTGCCCTTCCAAATGCATGTTCTTGAAATGGGCGTTGTGTGATTATTCTGGCCATTGGAAGCTTCTTCTACGTTTTCTGTTCGGAAAAATAGACGCCATTGTGTGTCTAAACGTAAATAATGTTCGAACAATGTCGAGTGATATCGAGCGATGTAGAGCGATGTCGAGCTAGCGAAATTATTGAATTTTGGCGCTTTTGTCAATTGAACTTAACGGCGGAAATTGAATTGTACTAAAGTCGATTATATTAATAAGTTTCTTGATTTTTTGTGGTATTGTGATCTGAATTACACTTCCATTGTACCAAAAATATTTTGTAAATATAAACACAATATCAGATATTAATTGTTATTAATGATATACATCGATGAATTTCTGATGTCTTTTGCATTTTCCATTGTACGTTTATAAAACATATGTTATACTAATATTCATTTCAAAAAACAATAAAATACTGATATAAATATAAAATGATATTTACATTGATGACGTAATCCTTATAATTACCGATCGTACCAATGTCATGTATTCGAGAATTGATAATAATAGCAATAAAAAGATTTACGTTTACGAATTTTTTGTGAAACAAATTTGTTTAAAATTAAAAAATACTTTCTTGACAAATAATTGTAGTTATAGATTTTGATCGGGAAAATATATTTAAAAAATGATTTCATTTTGTCAGGAAAACAATTCAAGTTAAGTTTATTAAAAAATTTTATGGATCATTTACATTAATTTAGTGTTATGAACTGCGTTTTTTTATTACTATCATTATAATTATTAAAATAACAACCTAATTAATAATGAAATGTAATTTTATGATGATAGATTTGTTAATTCATAAAAATGAAGTATATACGTGCAAATCAATTTTGATAATCCAATCATGTAAATACAATTAACAACATGTAGATAACATGACACTTCTCATACATAATCCAATAGCACTTGACTTTCCTTCATGAAATGTTACTATGTATATTTACTTGCACAACTATCTTATATATTATAAATTTAATCTAATCTATGATCTAACTTAACATCAATATAGAAAATTGTATATAGAAAATGTATTAACCACGAAGTAAATAAGGTAGCGATAACTGACTTTTTTTTGTAAAATATTAAATCTACATATTGTTATATTGCTTATATATCGCGTACGTTACTTATTGTTATATATAATAATAAAATATGAATTATGCAAAGTACTATTACTATTTGTTACGATCTACATACTCCGCTTTGCGCCTTCCGTATACCGTTTATATTTAAATGATATATGTTTTCGGCTAAACTATTTGATATGATGATGGTTACATATCCTTCATCTCTGCGTATCAGAGCTTATAGAACTTGGCAGTGTAATTACTTATACTTATTATAATGGCTTATATGAAAGAAACTAAGCTACAATGAATTTGATTTTAAGAACATTCAAATATGAAAACAATATGAATTTGAAAAAAGAAAGACTTCAAAGAATCTGAAATATGAACAGTTTAAGCGCGTTCACCACGAATTCGTCTGGCCAGCTGAATATCTTTAGGCATTATCGTAACGCGTTTAGCGTGAATTGCACATAAGTTTGTGTCTTCAAACAATCCAACTAAATATGCTTCAGAAGCTTCTTGCAATGCTCCAATTGCAGCACTCTGGAATCGCAAATCTGTCTTGAAATCCTGTGCAATTTCACGAACTAAACGTTGAAATGGTAATTTTCTGATCAACAACTCAGTCGATTTCTGGTATCTTCTGATTTCTCTGAGAGCTACAGTACCAGGCCTAGTAAATAGAATGCATAATTAGAATTACAATCCATTGTTAATTATGGCATTACAAGCGAAAATTTCATAGAACATTTTTTACCTATAACGATGTGGTTTTTTTACACCTCCCGTAGATGGTGCACTTTTACGTGCAGCTTTAGTTGCAAGTTGCTTCCTGGGAGCTTTACCTCCTGTTGACTTACGTGCAGTTTGCTTGGTACGTGCCATTGTTCACTTTGAAGTAATACAAAATTAGTTAGTATTCATTATAGATCATGAATAAGAAATAAAAAATAATAAAATACATTACAAATCTGTTGGAAAGAAGATCAATGTGTAATTCTCTTTTATAAAAATACCAAATTTCTTTTAATTACTACAAGTTAGCTTGAAAATATATCAAATTGTATTACAAAATCAAGTTTTCAAAAATAATGAGTTAATAAAAATAAATTGAGATCCGGTTTCCCTCCAAAAGCAGACACAATAAACAAAATGGCGACAAGCGTGCATGTAGCATTGATATGTAATACATAAGAAATTTGTACACCATGAACTGCTATAACCTTTCTCACAACAAAAAGAATTACTTATAAACAATGCATATAAACGAAAAAATGAATATTTAATTTATTATGTTTATTTAATGACAAAACCGAAGAAATGTACCTGCTACTCAATCGGTTTATTATACAGGACCTCCAGCAAACTTCTTCGTTCGACTGTGTCGGTTAATGCTTTTTCAGAAACGTAGTTTGGTTTTGTAAAAGATAGGCGGCAGCACCATATTCAGATACATATCACAGGATTGGCTGTTATTTCGTAACACCGTTCGCGATTAGTCAGCATCTGACGAATAGACGTATTTGTTATGGAATTTATAACTTCATAATTATTTTAATAGCATTATACGATAATTTTAAGTATCTCCAATGTATAATATCATAATGTATGAATCATATATTTTTCAGAACATATATATACATATATGTATATGTGAAACATATATGTACTTACATGCGTCATGTATCTGCGCATACATATAGGTACTTACATGACACACATGACTATACCTATATTTACCTACTTGCAACTTAGTGCATTGATCCATATGAATACATACGTATGCGCTATTTATTTTGTTAGTCATGTTTATATGTATGTATAAGTATAATCTTTGCAAGATATCATTTATCATGGAAGGAAATGACCTTAACCTTATCTTGGATGAAACTGTATCCTAGATTTTTTACGTTAGAAATCAATGAAGTCAAATAAATGTAATTAATTATTATTACCGTTATTCGATATTAGATAAAGAGTATAAAAATTATTATTTGTAGTAGTTACAAATAATTTCGATGGTACCCTTATGGGATTATATTAAAACAAAATTTAGATGAGGTAAAATTTCATTCATGATAACATTTAAGGGTTAGTATTTCACAACGTAATATAATATTTAATAAAGAAAGTTCCAAAATATATGTTATAAATAGATATATATGAACGTATGGACTTCTTGAATATGTTGATTCTAGCGATTATAATTTATATATATTAATAATATAATTATATTTAATATTCTATAATAAATGTAATAAGATGACTACACTATCTAAGAATGAGATTAATTATATATAGATGGTAACTACATATATGGGGATATTTTTAAATAATGAAGTACTACAAACTAAACCTTATTAGTAAATTTGTTAAAATTAGAAAATGATAAATTAAAAAGAACAAGAATTATTTAATATATAATTGCTTTTGTATTTATTTACTGTTAATAATAGAAATAATAGTTTGCTAACATCATGGTACAGAAGTTATCAATATATTTTATTTTCAAATGATCAATTTTATTGATGTACAATATTCTTCTTTATAGTTCACTACCTAATAATAGCATAAGAAGCAATAATAAACATTTGTTCTACAAATTACGCCATGAGATAATCATTATCCTCATATCTTCGTCAAAATCAATGTTATTCATATAAATATATGCATAATATATATATATATATTTATATATACACACACATACATATATGTATAAACTTTCAGTCATCAAGAAAATATTAGAACAAAATTTATTTACTAACATTCTAACTACAGCTATATTGTTAATTTAAATATGTTATTTAAAATTGTATTGCCAAAAATACGTGTCGTCAATATCAACTTCTTATTTCTTTTTTTTTGTCATTTGCACACAAATGATGCTTCACTTTTTTTTCTTCATCATTCAATTTGTACTGACATTTATTAGAATTCGCCTACAACCGTTAATGACAACGAAAACTTTTTACTGCATTTTATTTTTTTACATTTCAAGTAGTCTTTCTTTCGGTATGCGACCAGATATGAAATCTTATTCAATCATCGTGCAGATGCTAGTATATTATTGGTTTGTGAATAATTGCATCGGTTTTGGCAGGACACGAACATCAAAAATGCAAGCCCATATTACTTTTGTACTTCTATAAAAAATCTTCACGTGGAATGTGAAAATTATATTCTACTTTACGAAGTCTCGTTAATACTATAAATAAAAACAATAATTACAATTTGTCCAACATTTTTTGTTACCTTCTACATAAATGAAACATAGTCTTACTGTAAAATTTAAGAATTTAAACTTATATATATAAATTCAAAAAAATTGATTTTGTCATACAAAATAGAATACGTGGACAATCTTCAGTAATTGCAAGCTTGAATTTTGATATAAAAAAGAAGATTACTTGAAAATACGATTAAATATATATACAATTCTTATATGAAAATACTAACATACTTATAGAACATATCAGAATTATATACGACAATCACATAAATATTTCATTGTTTCCTTTCGTTGGGTTCTTTTATTCAATCGCAAGAAGAAAAGAAAAGGTGATATGAATAACCGATCCAGCAACTTCACATTTTTGTATTAACCGCTGCACATAATAAATGCAATTTTAATGCGTAATAAAAAGTATCGATAAATATACAAAATACTTTGTTCTTTAGTAACTACAAGGTACTGCCTGACATTCTAAACGACATATAAGATCTATAACACCAACCACTTCTTTCAGAATTAATAATTAAATACCAAATATCGTTAACTGTAATGATATAATGTTTACCATTCGACTCGATTGCGAAAAACGGTTATACAATTGTTTGTTAATTAAAAATTCAGTATTCTTCTGCTTTTAACTCGAATGATTATATGAAATCAACTTAAATGTAAAACAATTGTAGATTAACATTGTAATAATAGATAAAACATTTTAGGTCTCACTGATATTAAATTTGTAAATGAAATCATAAATTTCCATAATTAACGTTTCACCTCTCAAGTCGAATAGAAAAGTTTATTTATAAAAATTGTTATAATACGAAACACTATATATTAACATTTTGTTGTACGAGATGCTTGGTATACGACAATAATACTATACAGTCATCTTAAAATAATATTTTTCTGGTTGCTTTTATACTTCGACTAATTGATAGTGTATGTGTTTGTTTTTCTTTTCTTATTGGCAGCACCTTTGACTAATGTCGATTTAATGTAATTGAAATATTGCAATACTTTGTACAGAAACGGGCACTACCTCATTTTTTAATACTTTATGTTTTCTTATTTATTATATAAAAAATTTATTATTACTAAATATTTGTTCTTGATATTATATTAAAATAAGTATTCATAATTAAATGAATACTTTATTATTATTTATGTAGAAATATTATACATTACATAGTTACACACATTTAAATTGTTTAATAAAACTATATGCTACATATTTGTCTTTACTCTATTCAAAAATAAGGTATTCATTAAATAAAATAATTGTTTTCAAAATTTACTAGTTGGAAGAATAAATGAAAATTGTATCGATATAAGTTTACTATGATTATGAATAAATTTATAAATGTTTAAACAGTATTATTTTTCATCTTTCATGGACACATTTACAGATCTTATGTGTTAAACATTTATTTATTTAAAAACGTTATTTAAATTGTTTTCCTTTATGTACTATAGAATTTTGCCCGCCTCTGCTAAATGTTGCAAAATTTTGCACACCTTGATTAAGATAACTCTTCAATACATATAACTTTTGAATTTATAGAAAAATTAGCAATGATATGAGTTTAGCCTATACAAATTCACAATCATTGTATAAAAATGCACATACAGAAGTAACCACAACCAGAACAATCGTAGATATCCATGAATTTTTTTATAATCTACCGTTATTATCTTGCAAATGCTGTTTCAATTATGTCTACTATATCCTTCTTGTGAGGGTGACCATTATCAATGGTTTACAGAGGCATTGTTTCTCAATATTACATTTGTTTGATTTAAAATAATGTTCTGTACAAATAATAGCACAAGAAAAATCGAACCATAAAAAATTGTACATAAAATATTTTCTACATTCTTCAAAGATTATCATCCAAATAATTATGGTCATCAGAATACAATATTTCATCTTTTTTTTAGAAATGAATTTTCATGTACAATTTTTATAAAGTTAACAGCAGTTTCTTTCCTATAATATACTATTCAGTATATTGTAATGTTATGATTGCAATAGATTTTGTAATACTGTTATAATGTGTTGCAGATCAAAATATGACGAAAACGTAAAACCCCAGAATTTTGTTACAAACTTTTACAGTTATATCTGCATTTCGATAATCGGTATTAATATTTCATTCTTATGAGATTATGAAATAAATATGTTACAATAAACGTATTACACTATACTTTTAATAATTGTGGTCACCCCACAAAATGTTTATTGTACGAGCGGCGTATTCATTTTTTCCTTAAATATTAAAAAGTTATATATCTTCTTTGCTGCTTTCCAGTTCTATATTTTAAGAAAATGGATCAATCGTGTTTCAGAAAATATCTTCTCGTTCGTACAACAGTTTCAGTAAAATATTTATTATCGCAATATAGATACATGCTTCGTTATAGCACGAATATACTTTTTCTTCATCTATGTTAAATGTTTCTAAATTTGTTTCTTTGCACTGTAAGAGAACAACGTCTATATACGACAAGCTAGCTTAGTAATAAATATTTCCTCTCCTTCCGCAATATTTCAAATTATTTATTACTGCGCTTTAGGCTATATGCAAATATTATCGTGCCGGAAGACGGTGTTGTAATATTGCAAAAATATTAAAATATTTTAACGGACATATTTCTACACAATCCTGCATACCTAAGGGGGCGGAAATCGAGTTAATTACAAACAAACCTTGAGACTGAAGTTATTCATAATTTAACTGAATTTAATTGCAATACTATGTAATTTCAACTTAAAGTATTAAGGTACATTTCAGCGAATAATGTCAATTGCAAATTAAAAATAACAGCTTCATCAATTCATTATTGCATACACCAAAAATAAATCCTGTTATTATATTTTATTTTTGTTTTCTTGTATTTCTCTAACTTCAAAGGTGTGTTTTTTAACTTGCCACTAACATTATTCATTACAAATTAACAAATTAGTGTTACTAGTTATACAAGCTTTGGACATTGAAGCTTTAACAAAAGATAGAGAAATAAATAATATCAGCGTTTGGATCTCCGTCACATCAGAAATGCAGAATTATCCATAGAAATTAGAAACATTAACAGATCACATTTGTTTCTCGCAGAACGTAACTTTATTACTTTCATAAATCTGTTGAAAATGGCACTGTTTACAGATTGTACCTTGTGCACTTTACTAACTGTTCTTCTCATTTTATTATTTGTTTTTGTATAGTTCCTTTATTTTCATCGATACTTGAATTTAAATGTAAAACAGACCATTAATTGTTGAGTAATAAATAAGCAATGATCCTTTTATTTTTTCTGTGGTATAGTAAGAGCTCGTGACGCAATTTTGTTAACATTATTTTGACACGAGACATGAAATATTGTAATATGAGGATGCAAATGACTGACATATTTTCTTCAAAGGAATGAATAGGTAGTAATTGTTACAAAAATCTTATTAAAAATGATTAGCTCAATTTTTGCGTTGTGACTCTTTTTTCCACTAATGTACTATTATAACTTTTCAATGTTCAGTCACCAGCAAAAATTGTAATATTATTTTCATTTAGTAATTGACAGCAAAGAATAAAAAATGCATAATAATTTCAAAATGCAGAGTAGATAGAAAGAGAACACATGTCAAAATAATGCAGAATGAAATGACTCCTGTTTGTCATTGAAACATCTTCACGATTCTTACATAATTTGAGAATACAACATCGCTTCGATCAGAATGATTTCAAAAGTTTTATGGGCTTGCTGTATCTTATGTTCGAATGTGCAAGTTTCTTTCTTCTTAATTGTCAATACCTTTAATAATTGGATCATAAATAATGCACGTCGAGGATTCGTCAATGAGTGCGTTAATGAGCACAATTGAAAGTTTTACAGCCTTCTCTCTTCTTTTTTTGTTTTTGTATGTAAAATATTTATATCTTCATAAATACCGACATACCGAACGATAAGATCTAAGTAGAGAAATTGTTATTACATAATCACAGTTGTACAGCCATTTGCTACCTCGTATTTAATACAAAAATGCTTAGATATCAGTACTGTAGAACTCGATTTCTTTTCTTTTTATGTGTATGTGTGTCTGTGTGTTGTTCAGATTCATGTTAATTTCAGTCTGATCGAGAATGTTTGCATATTGCGTATCATAAAATGAAAAAAAGAAATTCTACCATTTAATTAAAGTTGCCAATTAAAAGCCTGCACAACCAAAATACACACGAGTTTACAATCTAAGCAGTTTTGCAGTATTATATTAACTGATAATAATATAAATATTTTAAAGAGCATACGTTTCCATAATAATCGTAATAACACCAGACACGGTAAAATTGTATTATTATTAACAATGTGTCCACATTTGCAGAATGAAGAAAATAAAACAATGTGAGAGAAGATAGATTTAAACAGTAGCTAAAAGATGAATACGAAATATATAGTGGTAAATAGTAGTAAATAGTAATTGAATGAGAAAAAGAATATATCCACTATTAGTTTGTTTTTTCTTTGTCAAAATATTGAGCAGTAATTTTTGCAAACAAGAACACATTCTACGATTGATAGAAATCAATTTTAGTTTTAGTCAGAGTACTCTTGATTTATCGGAATTTATACTGCTATTATCTAAATAACAAATGCATTAGTCATATATCAAAATTACAAGTGATTAAAGATAATACAGGTTTATAGCAAGTATCTTTAGTTATAAATTGTAATATAAATGTTCAGCAAATTTGTTTTTTTTTTTTGTTTAGATATTATATATTACTATTTTACGTAATTCATTATTGTACAATAATCTAATGATTATGTGTATGTTTTGCCGCCTGGAGTGTGCAGATAATTCTTTCTCAACATTAGGGAACCATCATCTGCCTATTCTTTGATCACGAATACTTCCCTTTTTAAAAAGAAAATTAAACAACTGGCAATCTCTGTAACGTTCAACTAGTGCATAAACAAGCGGTCACAATATGGCTCTTCTGGCTCTAGTAATGTTTAACACAAGAGAAGAATCATTCGCACAAAACAGAGCATGTAACGTTTTGTATTTGTATTATTGTAACTTGTCAAAAATATATTGTTCAATTTGATCTGCCCTATTGTTGGTTTTCTTTGTGCAGTGTTAGATGAAGACCAACTATATTGTTAATATTTTAGTAATTACCATTAACTTTATAAAGATTCATTTATACAAATATAGTTTTTCGACATTTAAGAGATTCACATTATATTAAACATATAATATTTCAATTATAGTAAGAAAAAAATTATTATACATTTATAAGTATATAAAGACAATGTGTCAGTATCTAAAAGAATCTCTATCTCATAATGAGTTACATATTGTATACAAAAAATATGAAGAAAAAGGATCATTAAAACCAACAATTGGGGCAGTGTATTATATAAATATTCAACTGTATGCTTTTTCTTTAGTACACGATATTAACTAATTTTTTTATTTGTTAATCTCCTATTAACCTATTTTGTAGCTAAATTTGTTGCTTTCACAATAATTTATGCTCTTAGTAATTAATATTTTAATTGTGTTATTGTTATAAGTAAAATAGTATACATACATACATACATACATACATACATACATACATATATATGTATATATATATATATATCTAATAATTGTTTATAATATTTAATATTATATCATTCAGGAATATCTTTCCTAGGTTTTCATATGACTTGCCACAATCATAATGCACCTCATTATTATATAAAATAAAAGAAAAAAGAATTAAAAATAAAAAAAAACTTGCTATTCCATATGATCTTGATTATGTTACTCTATTTTTTTGCTTAAACTCTTATTTGATTTCAAAGCATGAGATAATTAATCTTCAATAGCTACTATTATATTTAACTATATAACCCCATTGGAGGGAACATTATAATTATGAGAAGTCGATGAAATAAGCATTCTTTATAAGTACAGTTTTCAATGGCAAACCAGTATCTTAATTGGTTAATCTCCTACTATTTCTATAAGATCATAGCGTGTGAACATTTCTTTTTTTTATGAAAGCAAAAATAACAATAATAACAGTCATAAAAAATATTGACGATTTAAAAAGAAATCGCATTTAAGAATAGTACTTTTAAGATAAAATATATTCTAAGAATGCGAAGAGATAAATACCTCGTTTTCTTTTTATCATACCTGCTGTGATTGTAGTACTTATAAAGAATGCATTTAAAAACACAATTGAAAAATGCATTATTATAGTGCTAAATTGATTAAATTCTAAATAGTACTTTGAAAACTATATCATGATATATACGATCTCGCGGGAGAAATTAAAATATTCATCTATTCATCATACTTGATGAAATATAATACATAGTTGATATTTGTAACAATATCATCCTCACTTTATGTTGGCATTTTCTTCGTTACACACTTTGTTTTTTTACCATTTTCATTCCATTTCATTCCTTTCTTTACAAACATAATCCTTTGATGGATCGTTTATACCATGATACGCAAAATTGTATGTTTTTAGTAACATCTATTATATTTTAATATTAATAATTTGTAATAAAAACGGACCTAATAAAAACATTTATTTCTTTTTTGGCCTCACTTTTTGATACTAAACTATGAAGATAATTGAAGAAAGGAGAAACAACAATCAGCTTCATTGTCGAGTTATTAAATATTTAAATAATTAAGTAAAGTTTGTTATAATACCCTCTTTTTTCTGTTTCAATGAAATCTGTGTACTTTTTTATACCTTGTATTCTCATTTGGTAATATTGTGTTTGTTTTAGACAAGATTCATGACTTATATGAAAAAGCTCTATTAATCCGCAAAAATATACTGGTTCTTTGAAAAAAAGTCAATTTGTGCAGGGTATTACACATTTAAAATAATTTTAATTATATCGTAAATATTAAATAATAGTCTTTAAAATTGGTTATAGTAATGTTTTATGTCTATCAGGAAAAAATTTGATAATGTTGTCCTATCTATACTATTCATTTATACTTTAGGCGATATTTTACCTTCTTTCTTTCTTTACCATGAATGTATAGTCGCTTTATAATGTAATGATTACCAGCTACATATTCAAAATGAAAATGTTTCATAGAGCCGGTGTACAAAACGCAGTATTCACGCGTTATTGAGAAAAGTTAGTTGACATGCTTTTTTAGTTGCATGTCGCTTATATCGAGCTGTAATACGTATGTCACATAATTATCGCTGGTATCATAAATATAAGTTACTCCTTCATCTTTTGATTAAATTGAAAAATCCTAAATATTCATAATATTTCTTACACCTAAAAATGTAAAAACTTATAACACAAAAATTGAGTTTAATTAATTTAGTAATGTACTTTTGTCGCAAAATTACATTTCTTCATTATTATCACACACTATTTAATTTCAATAGTAAGTATATAATATATTCATATACATATATATGTATATATATATATTCATTTATATGTATATTAAGCATACTTAAAGTTTAAAATGTAACATACTACATACCATATACAGAAGAGAAGCATAGTGAAACATATACAAATGACTACCTACTAATTGATATATTATCAGCTATTAAGAGAGGGAAAAAGAAAAGAGAATAAAGAAATCGTATTTGTATAAAAATCTTAACTACGAACTATCACTGTTTTTCGATGTATCCAAAGTATAAAAACATTTTTTTAATGAATTATAATTTAAGTATATTTTATAGAAATTATAAAAGATGAAAAACAAAAAAATATATGTGTACATATATATCTAAGAAAAACAAAGAGAATAATGTCAAGAACATTGTAAGTTTGAAATAATACATATACCTTTTCTTTTAACAGTGAAATTGTGAAATGTATTATTTTCTTACATACTTTTCTTTTACGAATTCCAATTCGTTTTTTGTTATAAATATGAGCAATTTTATTATTTTGTATAAAAATCTAGAAATCATATATATATATATATATTCCTTATATAATATAGGTATCGATACTACCTTTTCAACCAAGGATATAAAATTTGTTAATACTTGTATTATTACCATCAGTACGGGTCAATTGAAAAATCCTATTTAAATATATATCTTTAAATACAATAGAAATATCATCTCTTGTGACATACGTTTAACAGCTCAACAATTGAGTGAAATTATTCTATAACTATTATATTGTGGGACATTAATCTTTTGTTGCGTTTAATTATGGTATTACAATTTTTTAAACAAATATATACTTTAGAGGTCCCAAAATTTTGTCCATCATTTATGATTATATTGTTTTTCTTTTCCTTCACGCTACATTGTTTGTGTAACTGACACACATGCGTATTATTAAATGCTAACTATTTAGCTAGCACCCTGCTAGTAAATGTATCTTGTATTATATATTAATTAGTTTTCCATTTCAAGATCATTAATGTGTCCTTAATATAAAGGATGTGATATCTGAATCTTGATGAATAGCTATAAAGTAGCATGACGGTTGACACAAAAATGTATGACAAATAGAGACTATGGAAACGAAGTCTTATCACATCCATATTCACTTTGGCGACAGTCAAATTATATATTTCAATAAATTTGTTCATAGTTTTTTTGTTTCTTTTTCCTATTGCGGTTGTACATGTATCGCAATACAAATTCTTTTAATTGTTCATTTTATATACCATCGCATTTAAAGTACCGGGAATTTACGTTGAAAATCCTAGTACTACTCACATTAGAAATATGAGGATATTTGTCTTGGTTATTAAGAAAGAATGGAGATTATAACAACGGGCGTTCTAACAAAATATTCGGACCTAACTTGTGGAGACAACCGGAGTCTGGCAGTACGGGCACTCTCGTTGATTTGGAGCGCACGTCGAGCAGACCACGTAGTGGTTACAGGGTGAGAGGGTAACAGTGCGATTTTGTTCTTCGCAAACCATGCACTTTGTTGCCGTTTCTCTGTACAGCACCTGGAACGGCAACAACTGAGCTACCTATAGTGTTTCCATTAATCAGATCGATCGCAAATAGATTAGACTTTACAATTCTATCAGAGATAATCTTGATTGCCAATTGGAACGTGTTTAATTGATAATAGAAGAAAATTCTGTTTGATGAAGATGAGGTAGCTGTAGAATCTAATTCTTTCGCATCCTCTTCAGATAAATTAATCATTATTCGCGAAACGCTTGATATACCAGCTGTTCAAGCTGGCATGACAACTTTGTTTTACCTTTTCTACTTCTTCAAGATCCGAACGAAGCTGTGATTGAATTGATTTTAATGCGGCTATCGATAACGATCTGAGTTCACTTGTTCTTCTCAATGTGTGAAGGTATGGTCCACCACCAGACGCTTCATTTTCTACCCTTAATGCTTTCACTTGCAACAAGGCCTGTTAACAATTTTTATATCGCCAAATTTATATATTTCACAGAAAAAACGAATATAACTACTATTTACCTCATCTCTCTGCTGTTCAGCGATACTTGCTTTTCTTTTGGCCTCCTCACTTTCTAATTGCCATGCAGCGCAAGCAGCTCTAGCTTGATTAATACGTTCGTCCCACGTTGCTAATTGCGCACGACTTGACGTCAATTCCTCCCTGAGCCTTTGTACCTAAGACAAATTAATGCAAACGACATGTCTCTTTTAAACTTTATTTTAGTTCATCAACAATAATGCTGAAATAAAAAAAAATGGGGGAGTTCTAACCTCAGATAAAGATCCTGTGTTACTCGGACTAATAGAAAATGCATTAACCAATGGAGATGCTGGGAGAGGTTGAGTACGAGATGGAGACATTCCTTGATTCGTAAAATCAAATAAGCTACTATTAAATCCGCTAAGCTTAGAAGCTGAACTGCTAAGCTGTGAAATATGATTGCTAAATGGGTCTGATACTTGATTCATAAATGGCATAGTCTGAAATCAACAGAATAAAATAAAATATTAAAATAGTGCCAAGACATTCTTTTCTGCAACAGACGAAAGAATAAAATACTTCATTTACCGATTCTATTGAATCCTGGTGAGAAAATCTAGATCCAGTAAGAAAACCAGTCGAATGTAGATGCTGCAGTGGACTGGATGTTGATGGCGAAAAATTCGTAAGAACTGAACGTTCATTCATTCCAGGAATATTAACTGGTGCTGAGCTACCTAATAGTCCAGAACTTGCTAGGCCTGCTGATATTGAATTGCTAATTGGTGAATTAGTATCCCTATGAATTGATTCCACTAAATTTAAGGGGTCATCTAGATGTAACTCGTCTAATGCATTTCCTGAAAAGGAAAGAAATCATGATTAAAACTGGGTAAAAATATTCTTTTCCTTTATTCTCCCTTAACTTTACCTTACCTACTACAGATTCCACAGTATCATTTGGGTAAAATGAACTTGAAAGTGGTGAGACGGTAGTTGCTAATGAATGATTCCCTAAAGTCCCATTCAAACTATATGCAATATATAGGCTTTGTTTCTGTTGAGCTTTTTCTGCTTTTGTTAATAAAGGATCACTGTCTATTGCAACCACTTGTTTTCGTATTTCACCCTGTTTAATATTCGTAGAATTATTTGCTGGATCTTTATTAAATGTACAGATATTTGATTGATTCCACAACCAAATGGTCAAACTTACAACTTGCAAAAGAGAACTGGGATTATAAAGTATGCTTGTTAACTTTTGCTGATTGGAAGTGTTTACGGTGCTATTGGAATTGGAGTTATGAAGTTGAGCACCAGGAGCTTTACTGTGTGAACTGTTACTGCCAACGCTACTAGTACTTGCTGATTCTGATACTTCACCGCTTCCATTCTGTAATTCAAATATTTAATGATATTGCTAAATTAAATATTACTTAAAAGAAATTCACTATTTCTAGATACATAGTAGACTTACACTACTATCACTAAGTTGTTTATCCTTCTCATGACTGCGCTTATCAGGTGGAAGCGCATTACTTAGAATATCTGCCAAATTGGTGCCACAATCTATAGGTACCGCCATGTCCCTCGCCAGGCTCATTTCTTCTGTTGGCAACACTGCTCCATCAGCACACCATACCAACGTCCCAATATATCAATTTTGAGAAGCAATTTTGAATACTAAGTTTAATCATTTACAAAAGGCCTACTATGTTTACCAAATAGAGAGAGAGAAAGAGAAAGAAAGAGAAAAAAAGAGAAAGAATTCTCAAAAGCAAATATAAAATGTTAAATCATTTTTATATAGAAGCAATTACAAGCGCTTTTATACATTAGTAGACTTTGCGCGTTACATGAATTTATTTTGATCAATTGCATATCAAGCGATTAAGTATTGTGAATGAAGCCAATAAAATATTATTCGAAAAAAAAAGTTGCACGAAACTTACTAAAGTAGTAGTAACTGTTTTACGTACGGTTTATGAGGGTACACTCACGGTCAACATGTGCAAAAGCACAGAAGACTCCGCGTGGACAATATCCAGCTTGTTGTACATCGTTACACTTTGTGGATTTGTATATCTCAGGATGGAATTGTTGTTCCGTACGTGTATGACAATATGTACAAGCATCTCCTTGTTCACAATTGCCTGGTTCACCCCATTCTTCTCCATGTTTTACATTAGGACATGGTGTTGATCTAGAATGAAGTTTCAAGTTAGATACATTTGAAAATAGTTACTTTTAAAGTTTTTCTCAAATTTAGGGACAATTACTTACCTGTACTTGTACTTGCGCGGACTACGTCTTTTATCTTTACTGTTGTGATATTGTGGACAGGCATAGCCCTGACGACAAAGTCTTGGTGGACGTTTGCAAGGTTCTGTTTTGTAATTACTGAGTACATAATTCGTATCCTGCCATTTTGGATCTTCATTCATTAAATTCCTTTCTTTGTCAAGTATGTTTGGTCCATTAGAAGATGAATTAGGATCAGAATCAGGGTTCTCCAGCGCCTGTATCTCCTTAATGTCATAGACAGGTGGACGAAGATCATGATTACCATGTGCAAAGGCACAATGAGGGCCATTCTTGACACAGAACCCACGTGTGTCTGTATCATGGACACACATGCAGGTTTTATAATAACGTAGGTGGTAACGTCTTTCTGTGTCACCAGCAGTACGGTGAAGAAACGGACACCTGTTTAACAACAAAATTTATGTAAATTAATTGAAGAACAGCGCCATAATGTATACAAGAAAAAATATTACCATAAAAATGAGGATAACTTATTAAATAATTAACTATTATAAACTAATAGAATTTTACTAAATTAATGTTAATACAAATACATTAATTCAAAAGAATTGAATTTTAATACTACTCAATGTTAGACTAAATGTCAAATAAAAACTATTAAATATGGCTTGATAACAACATATTCAATGTAGGTCTTATAATACATGGTAGATTGTGTAATGATTATATAAGAGACTATACAAATTGAATTTAATAATTTTTGGACATTACAAGGAACTGATTTTTCTAATAAGAACTACAATTTAATATGGTTCGCGCATTCATGCTTTACGCGAGCTATTGTATCTTTTAAAATTTAACTTAGATTAGAAAAGAATGCAATATAGTGCCGTAAACATTAAAAAATTTACAATAGTTATTAGAAAAACAAATACGACCTTGGACTTTCGATAGATAGTTTTATTTTTTGAGCTATAATTGTGCCATAATGGTTTCGGAACATTTTACGGTGCAGCAACAAGGATTACCACATATAATTCTTTGTTGCCACCATGCCACGTAAGAGAAAATCAATATCAGTAGGCTCCTTTGTTTGGGAACTCGAGGCGCTGGATATTTTGGAGGGAAAACCGATCACAGATAGTTTCATTTATTTTTTACATAAAATGTATATAGAAATATCTAAAATAAAATAATTTTTTAGCTAATTGTTTTTGTATTGTGGAAATAAAAATATAAAATTTTATTTAACAATACGTTATAATCTTCCATGAGATTCATGTTAAAAACATTTAAAAAAAGATTAATTTATCATGACTGATTTTAATTCAATTCTTTCGAATTTTTATTTCAGATAAAAATAGAATAATAAATGATTACAGTAACCATTATCGCAAACTTATGATTTATGAATGAAGAAAATCAACTAAAAATATAACGCTGCAAGCAATTCAGCACACCCTTATCATAATTAATAATACGACAAATATATCCGTGCACGAATTAGCTATCAATTAAAAAGCCGCTCACAATCTTGTGTTCTTCAGAGGGAAAGTTGATGTGATAAAAATTAAATTGTGATAATTATTGTAAATTATATTGAACAAAACGTTATTTTCACATAATTAGAAAAAGATTTATTCCTGAATAAATATTTAATTTTTCTTTCTTAAATACGTTAATGTAGCTACTTTGTGTTTATATTTTTCTCCAAACTCAATAGAATATTCAAACCTATTTTAGCGTACATTGTATGTAAAAATGGAAATAAATATTAATATACTAATAAAAATAATGATAATTTTTATTACTTAAATTTTTAAAACGTGTTTCAAATATTTATGTTAATAAATTAATTTAAAAAGGATTGTATCGATTTTGTTAATAGTTTGAATATAAAAATGTTTGTGGTATGTCTTAATAAGTATATAATGTAATAGCAAAAGTTAATAAAATACTATAACATCAATAGTAACAGGTAATAAATAATAACAAATAATGCACAATTTGTTTTGCAAATTGTAGCAAACATAACGAAAACTTCTTCATTCATCTAACCCCATCTAACGATGTCAGAGAGTTAAGGATAAAAATAATTCGTAAACATTTTTCACATTATTCGTGGCACATTTTTTAATAAGCTTCTACGCTGAACTTCGTCTATTAACGGTTCCACAAGAGTCTTAAAAGAAACTGGTTTCGTTTGTTTTCATTAACAGATAATAGGTTTTAATGTTATTGGTGATAATTCTCGTAATTTTATTCGTCTTAAAAGAACTTATCCGTTTGTGCTTCTTATTTGTTTATTTTATACACATATGAGTTCTACAATATTAATTAACAAATAAGAAATGATTAAAACAATACTCTTTTTAAAAATAATATTCTGAGAACAAGAAATCAACAATAAATTTTTATCAAGCAAGGAATTATCAACAAGATAATTTAAAACAATGACCTAAATCTATGTCTCAATATCATATCCTGTATGGATATCTAGAATTAAACAAATTCAAGTTAATAGCTTCAATATTATGCAAATATACTTATATATTTCCTTTTTCATATTTCATAGTGAACAATTAGACGCCATTTATATACTTCAAATATTTAATATCGATTTCAGAATATTTCATATCGAAAGCATTACAATATTATAATACAAATTAAGAAGCAAAAGGACAAAAGTGTAATTAGAGGAAATGATAACCTCGAAAAAAAGATGGCCGCGGAAGAAAGTGTAGTTATACGCCTGAAAGCATGGAGAAATTTCTGCTTAGTTTCGTTGGGTTATCTACAATGGATGACAACAGGTTAACAGCCGACGGTAGCTATATTCTATCAGCAATGGCGACTGGAAGCGTGTAAGCTTACATTCATAACAAGAGGAACATGATTCGCGATGTTTTAATTTGCTCGCTTCGATTCGATTGAATTAATCCAAAAACACGTTGCATTAATTAGTCTGAAAATAATGACTCGCGATTGAGCTGCAAAAACTAGTCAGAATTAATGAATATACCTATGTAACAGTTGATTCTTTTCCTTCCTTGCCTGTAGAATTTAGGTCAAATTTTCAACATACGTATTCTATGAGACAATCGAAATATAACCGTCGAATCTTTGAACTCTTTTGAATAAATACTTTAATTAAAAACATACTGTATTACGAACAATTTTATAAAATGTAGTTTTGAAACATTAAACATTAGATTTAAGATATTTTAACAATAGAACCACCGATAACTTAAGTAAAAGTGAAAAGAACAAATATTGAAAAAATTATTTAAATTTCAAAAAATATAATATTGCAAATGTATAACATAATTGGTAGTTCTAGCGCTAAGAAAATGAAGTTGATCATTTTTGGAGAAATTTATGAAAGATATGTCTTACTTTTTGAGTAAGAATGCGAACATTATTAAAATTTATAAAAATCTATAATCGATAGTGGTAGCCGAATGTTTATTATTTTTTAGAAATATAAATTGTATCAATTTCCTATATATTGTCCTCTTTTAATTTTTTATTTAGAAACATAAAACAATTTATTAGAAAAATCTGTTTTTCTGCGTGTTTGTATATGCATTAAATATAATACGAATATATAAATGTATGCAATAAATAAATCACGGTTTGTATATACGCAATATTATGTTTATTAATTTTTTATTATCATTCATATATTTGCAAACAATATCTACATAGACATTGTACGTATTTCATTAACGTAGAAGTCAAAATAACAAATAAAATAAAATAAAAGTACTACGGATGTTTATATAAAATCATATTCTTATAAATAAATGAAACCTACATTAAGATGCATTTCATTTATTAAATATTATAATAAATACTTTTTACATAATTTCTTCATTTTTAATATTAAATTGTCCACCTAATTTCTTTTCATATAATATTATCTACATTATTGCATCTATAAATTTACTATATTTGTAATAAATATCTGTAATCTACTCATAAGATGTGTGTAAATAAATGAAACTATTATGTCTACTATACACGTCCATACTACTTTTCAGTCGTACACGAATCCGATATGAGAACGCAGCAATGTTTCGATCACTTTTGCTCGCTACATACATATATATATATGTTATATATTATATATATAACACATACGCATGCCCTCGAAAGTTACGTCGAAATTGGCCTCCTCTTCGTTACATAGGTTATTCTCAAAGAGATGTTACGTCGTTACGCATTACCACGCAGATGCACGTTACAACACGCGCGTGTCAACGACACAAAGAAATCCGATAGACCCCTCCGTTATTCTTTCACATCGATACCAGACTCGATCACGAAGAAATATTTTCATTCATACTTCAAAATTCATTTACGGTTTCCAAACTTGAGTAAGAACACGTTGCATGCTTTATGAGCAGAACAATGTTAATCTACTTACACACACACACACACACACACACACACACACACACACACACACACACACACACACACACACAGAGAGAGACATGCGCACACACACACACACACACACAGCAAACAAAGAATAATAGATAACCATGTCTCTTTTCCTCTATAAAATTCGTAGGTGTTTCAAAGTGAAAGGATGATAATAAGAATCTTTTAATACGGTAAAGATTAAATGTTAAATACTACGTAAGTTTTGATGCCGTCGGCTGACTGCGACAAATCGATGTATCTGACATAAGAGATATAGTAATGTCGCGTTAACTGACCAGAATTTTGCTTCGCTAACTGACCGTCTCTACTTCCACCACTTTATCAAACTGATTTCCTGAAGTGAGTCTTTAATATTATATATGTAAAATAAACAAACATATCAATGTATCGATATCTCAGGTCTTATCCAATAAAGAGATAGATACTGGAGATTTCTCAGAAACATACCTCTCTCGATAACTGGCCAGATAAACTTTGATCTCGGTGGCTAATTAACGAAACACACAACTGTATCACTCGTAATACCCTCTACCGACAGACGGGTAATCCACCGATAGCGTAGCCCCACGGTAAAAATGGTATATAATGTATACACAATGCTAACTGATAGATAAACTTACTCGTCTCCATCTGGACATATGCCGGTAGTCTCGTCGTACTTGGTGCAATAATTATCAGCGCTATAGTTGAAGGTGCGGTCCCTCTTTCTCACCGGTCTTCGCCTCCGCTGGTTCATAAAGTGCCAGTTGAAGCACGTGAAGGGTCGGTGCTGTGTGCATTTGCGCTGTATAAAGAGGGGACATTGTTCGACGCGAAATTCCTTCAAGTATCTGGAATGCGAATCCACAGAGCTACACATTATTTCGTGGCGTATTTTGACGCGCGCGTCGATGCCGCGCTGCTGTGCTCGCGCGGCCCTCCCTCTTTTATTCCGTTCTCTTTCGTTTTCTTTTCTCTTTTCGTTTTTATTTTATTTTATTTTATTTGCATATGGACATAGGCATATACGTATTATCATTACGTGTATTTTTTTATTATATTATATTCTCATTAGAATTCTCTTTTTTTTGTTAAGCACTTCACTTTTTTATCATTATTATTATATTTAATTTTTATCCGAATCACGCACTCTTTCTTTCTCTCAGTACTCTCCGAAATTTCTTTTTTATCCAACACTTTTTTCTTTCACGTAGCACGCGCGACCGGCGCTTACTTACGTGTAATGATTCGCCTTTTCCGCCTGAGCTGTCAACAAAGGTTTAGAGTCGGACTTCATCTTGGACAACACAACCGAGCAACGCGCGCGCACACACAGACGGGGGCCGAATCACACTCTCTCCTCTCCCGTTTTTTCTCGTCGTCCTCGTCGTCGTCGTACCCGTCGTCGTCGTCGTCGTAAGCCGTCGCGTAGTCTGTCTTTCGCCCCTTCTCCCCCCGCTAAACTTTCAACCATCTATCGGACACGGAATGCGGGACATAGGGTGCGCACGGCGCAATACACATTATATGCGCCGAAACTATCCAATCCTTGTGCTCTCTCCCAGTCACGTGACTGCTTCTCTTTCAAGGTCATTGATGTTTTGGTTCGGTCCGTATCGTAAACACGCACCCGTGCTCAATGCTCAGCCTCTTACAATAAGAATTTGATTTTTCTACACTTTATCGATCCTGTATCAGGTCCTATTTCAGACTGATTTAATTATTTTTGTATGTGATTCTAGGGTTCTCTTGTGTGCGGAAAAGAGAAGGACGCCGAAAATGCAACAATCGATTACTAAAGCTCGACCTCGATCGAGTTCCGATTCTATGCTACGTTCTCACCGAAGCTGAGTCAACATCGTGTAACCAAGTCTTCCGCAAATACCGATTGCGTCTTATTTTTGATATTGTTAATAAATATATCAATTATACATATAGTTTGTACGTTGATTCGTGTTAATGAAAATTCTTTCCTTTTCTTTAAGTTCGAATATACTTTCGATACATGCTTCGTGTGAATTATATATAAAGTACTATCGATATCTTCTTTGTAATAGATCCGCTTATTCCCTTGCTTAATTTTTTACTGTTATTCAAATGTGGCTTACATTGATATTTAATACTTCTTGAAAAATAAATGTTTATAAGTTTTGATAAAAATAGTAATAGAATAAATTGAGAATAAATCAGTAAATGCTTGTTTTAATACGCGTTGCGTTGCGAAATATAAAATCATAAATGACACGCGTGAAAATGTCCGGCCTATTTATTTTGTTCATCGTAGCTGCATGTCGGTCTGTGATTCGGTATATCGATTCGATTGAAACGCCTCAGTTTTGTTCACACTCTCACTTTCACTTTCTACATCATACTGGATTTTGTATACTATGTTACTTCTTTGGTCACTGATCTAATACATTTCACAACTCCCTGGGCTTTTAACACACAATACTTAAAATGTATATCACAGGCACGTTTTCAGCTGCTCGTTAACGTAACTCGTTATCGTAAAGGTTACACGTATGAATCATCATTTCTTATCGGTTCTTTACAACAATTTCGATACATATTTAGATACCTGTGTTGAGTACGGTCAAGCTTCATCGGTTTTTCCTCGACGATGATCGTCTAGACTTGTCCCGACCACGCTTCGTGACTTGTATCTACGATATGCAACGTTTAACATCACCTTTCGCATCACCAAGAATTCGTCTATTTTCCCCCTCTTTCATGAATAAAACGTACTAAAAGTTTCCATTTCAATGTGAGCAAAAGTTTCAACTTTTCTTACAAAGCGATTTTATGAGACCAATTCAATTTTTGATTTACAATTCTTCCCTTTTTCATAATTGTCGCTGCATTTATAATAAATTTCTCAAATTTACAATTTCCGCTTAAACGTCACACATATGAGGAAATACCAGTTTTCTGAGCATGCGCAATTGAGCGAATATGTGTATGAACGAAATACGCAATTTCGACCAATCAGAGGGCAGATACGCAACAAATTTTGTTCCTAATATGTGAATAATTTATAATGACTTGTTTCATGCATGGATGTTTCTTTTTTGAATAAAATAGTTCCCTTTTGTTGCTTCTTGACTAAAATATAGAACGAATACGTTATTGATAAGAAAAAAAATATGTATATTACATATATATATATATATGAAATATAAAAATCGACATTTTCTGAATATATTAAATCATTGTCGAATTAATTTTTAATCTTCCCTTCTCCTCAAATATTTAATATAAGATTGTATTAATATAATTAATATACTGTTATATTGTATTACATTTATTGTATTTTATTGTATGATGTAATTCATTTTTTGTTGCATTAACACTGTAGATATAATGTAATATTTCCAACTTCATAAATTCCTATGATTCTTCTTTGAAGCATGTTTATGTTTTGACAAAATTTGTTATATTTTTAATTTAGAAAAGATAAAAGCATTAAAATATAAGCATTCTTTTTATCACACTTACGTTTGATGTATACAAAAACGGAAAGGAGTACGATAGTATTAAGAAAAAACATACGTACAATGATTTAAAGCGTGTATTAAAAGGGAATCATTTTTTTTAATGTCATGACAATTAATATAAATAATTATTTGTGATAAAAAAGAACCGTCATAAGTAAAATTTTTTAATAAATCGTCAATAAATATTGCTAATATGTTACATTATGCAATTATGATATACGCAATCATAGTTTTGTACAACTTTACATTCGAATAGGAATTCAAAATGAAAATATATATATAGCAAACACGAGCAATAGTATAATAATAACTATAAATAGTAAATGTTTCGCAGTTATAATCTACCTACGTAAAATTTTTAATTTCTACGTAAATTTATTATACTTAGATACGATTTCAAGTTTCGTTATTGGTTCCGATATAATATTGCAAATGTATTTTCTTTTTTTTAATTTATCGTTCATAACTTATTTGACTTTGTACAATTACGTTCTTGTCCGCTACATACTTAAATAAAGTCTTGTAGTACACTAACATACCTAGACACAAACTAAATGTGAACCATTCGTTAGACTGATAAAAATATAATACCTTTACAATATATGAAAATAATACACATTTGGTTTGTACGTACGCATGTTTGATTAATGCTACATTCATGATACAACGTTTCCTACAATTCTTTTTTAAATCTATTATAATACGTAGTACTACCGATTTTCATTCATTTACGCATTTCTTATTTCCTTCCCAATAAGAAATAATTATTTGAGTATTCTATTCTGATTTCCTTCTTTGAAATTATCCCTGAATAATTCTTTGAAATATTCAAATTGGAATTTTCATAATGTACAACAGATTTAGTTTTGTATTGCTATTGATAAGTGCATTTGATAGAAGAAATTATTACTAGTTTCCCTAGAAATTGTGTTTCAGAGAATTAGCTAGTTCAATCATTATGTTGTACAGTTTTATTCATATCGTATAAAATAATGTTTCTGAAGTAACAGATAAATATGTGTAATTAACTGAAGCTAATATAGCAAATTAATATTTAAGGAAGTTTTCTCCATGTTATGCTGTATCAATTTTTGCAACAAAGAATGTTACATACACATATATTTTCATTAAAATAGGTTCCTTATTTTTATATATTGCATTATTCTGTTTGCCATCAGACGTATTTAGGTTCTTACTAATTTTGAACACTCCTTGGATGGATATTATGCAATTATTAATTAACTGTATAGTCGTTAAAAATCATGACAGTATTCCTCATTGGATGTTTTTCTTTGGATGGACTTGCGCATTATAGTACTAAAATCCAAGGCAATCTTAAAAACGTGCCTTCTTTAAAAATGGAGCGCTTAGTCTCTTAACTATTACTTAATTCAGTTTGACAACAAATAAAAACTGGTCAAAAGATTGTATAATCGTTATTTCTTAATATTTCTATGGTTTACAACATCTACAGATAAATATCTATTATAAGTATCTTTATCGGATTTTAGTGAGTATTCATTAAGGTTCTAATCAATTGCATTCTGTAAAATGCATTTTTTTTCTTTAACACAGACAATATTTAAATATATTTGAATATCAGTAAAATGAAATATTTAAAATTATATGCTTCCTTCATCCAATCTTATTGAGATACAATCCTAAAATGTTATAATCTAAATATGAACAACTTTTTGTAGTGTGTTGCAGTGTTATTATGGTTAATACATTTTACATTGTGCGATATCGAATTTACATATTTTAATTAATATATCTGAATATTAAGATTGTATAATATCTTTCTTCGTTATCACTGAAAATTCTGATTTCCATAATATGTCTTGATACACTCAAATACAATAGAAGACAAGAATTACATATTCCATATTGTATGATTATAGCTGAATATAAATATTACACTAGTATCATTTATTATAACATATAATAAAATCAACTTATGTACACATTATTATTAAAATCAACAAAAAAAAAGGTATAGTAAAAGAAGATATTTAAAAAAGTTTACAGGTATTATAAGATTTGTTCAAAATAAATAAATATACATCATTAGTTATCATGTGTAAGATTCAATTAGTAATTTTTAATACTGAATAATCCTAATTAAAAAATACAGAATTCTTTAAATTGTGCTTGTATATTCTTAGGAAAGAATAGTGTAAATAAATTGTAACTGTTTCGAACTGTTTTACTGTCAGATTAAGCGATATACTGGCAGCTTGATATTTTATAAACAGTTTATAATGAAATAATCCTATGATATTATCTCACATGAATTATGTAAATATCGAAAGAGAGCAAACTTTTATGTATTCCTTTGAATGGCCTTTAGCGTGAATAACAAGAAAATGTATTTTAATTATTATTACATTAACAAGTTTATTTATACAATTAACTATCTATATACAATATGTCAATAAGAATGTTGTATAACTTCTTTAACATAGATTTAAAGAGGTTTGTTTTTAACGGCACTGGCCATTCATACGCTAATATTCTAATTATCTGACTCTGCTTAAAACCTGTATACATAAAAATTATGAATCTGTAATGACATCCCAGACTTTGCAGATGAGCACATTCTATATACTTATTATATTATCAACCATGACGGTTCACTTAAGTTTTAATAGAAATTAATACTTTTAATAGTGACCACTGATTAATTAAATTAATCGAGTACTAATTTAGATGGATTTATAAGATATCTGATTAGGCACAGAAGATGATGTTCTGTTGTTGCAATGAAAGTGATATTGGTATGCTGATAATTATACATAATAATATGTATATGTTAATGTAAATTCTACAAAACATTTTTCTCGAATGTTTAGAGCGTTTATTTTTCCTATGTTTGATTTTGATCCGCGAAATATTAAGATAAAATGATTTTGATAATGTGCTACAACAGGCACGTATATATACCATTTCTGAAATTTTGTATGTATTTTTATACACATCCTGATGGATTTTAAAACGAGGCTTATTGGAATTATAAGACGTTATTCTAATTAAAAAAATGTTTTCTAGTCTTGGCTCTCAAATTACATATTCAAATGCAACTGAATCTATAATAATAAACTTTCGAATTAGCGGTTTCCAACGTTCGTCTTTTTTTAAGTAAAGTTCATTTCGTGCATTTTAATTAAAATTTCTCTTTTTTCGACGAAGAACAATTTTATTTAATCAACCTCAATGTAATAAAAATGAAACGAGTAAATG
Organism: Bombus pyrosoma; assembly: GCF_014825855.1. Taxonomy (NCBI): domain Eukaryota; kingdom Metazoa; phylum Arthropoda; class Insecta; order Hymenoptera; family Apidae; genus Bombus; species Bombus pyrosoma. Next base: position 6,631,427 of record NC_057783.1, read on the forward strand.
CAGGGTTTTTAAAAAAATTGTATAAACAGAAGATCTATGTCTAAACTGACTTTTGCATAGTTACACTTATTTGTTTCTACTTGCACCTATTATATATAGTATATTTACTTGGCGTAACAGTAAACTCAGTTCAAACAGTTGTTCCGTACGTACTGAACATCACTCTGGTGGTATCTGTGTCCAGAGTAACGTCTTCGGGAGATGCAAGATCGACCTTTATAGATCCAGAATTGTTTCTTCTCCTAGTCATACCACCACCCCAATTCGACAGCGTCCAATGATAAGTTTCGCCCTCTTTATCGGTGTTTGTCGTTCCCTGAGTATCGTTATCTTTGTCTAAGCCAGTTTCAATAGAAACCGAAGAATGTGAAGCTACCGAATCGAAACTAGAATCTGCAGCCCCTCTGTAACGACTAACATATTCGGTGGACATTTCACCGGGCGACTCTTCAATTGCTTTCAATATATTCTGACAAAGTTCCGAATCGAGGGGAATTGGATTTTCGGAATCGCGATTATGAATGGTAACCGCTATGTGTGCTGGATGCGGAATAGGAAGTGGAATAAGCAACTTTTCTGCACTGTAAGGACGAATTTGCCGCTTCCACGGCTGCCAGCGTGTCTCTGTTGTACCATTCGTGGACGTTGTGCGTCTTCTAATTTTTGTCGATGTTAAAAGTCCTCCAGTATCACTATAAATGAGAACAACTTCTTTAATTTGACTCAACATACTGATCGTATAATACTTAAAATTTTAATATTTAATATTTAGTAATATCTAAAATTCAGAATATTTTTTACCATCGCTTATCTGATTTCCTGCTATTACTAGTCTGTTTAGCGCGTGGGTTAAAAGCTGAGACTTCTAGGTACGGACTGTACACTTGTATATTTCCACGTGGTGCATAAACTGCGCCGAGCAAATCCGGCCCATTAGTTCCGCCGATTTCAGTGCTATGAACCATATCTGTGTAACGCGATAAATCGACTCCAGGATGAGGTTCTAGCCTGAATTTCGTATCTGCGTCATCGAGAGGTTGAAGGAAATTTAAACTGAAAATATCTGCGTACATGAGGCCAGCTAAACCAGCCCAGTCACCGACGCTTAAACCTTTGTTCTCCCAGAAATCCTCTTCGTTCCCTGATAATCTCGCGAACACATGACTGGGATAAAGGCGTTCTAACATAAGTGCCCCTTGTTGTATTACCACCTTAAAGATGGAATTATAAATGTATAAAATTGTAAAATAATTTTTGGGATCAAAGGTACTTTGGCCGATAATTACCTTTAGATCAAAGGTAGTAAGTTTTATTTTACTTCTTACGACCATTCCAAGACCAGTCTGCAAATTTTTTCTACGTCTGTCTAATTTTTCGTGTAATACGGCGATCAGATCTTTGGCTTCCTTTTCTAACGATTTGTACGGATCTTTTGTTTTGGCAAGGCTAGCAGCAAACGGGCCAAAACAAGCTTCTACAAATTGAGTGAAATCCCTCTGGGGTTGTGTAATTAATCGTTCTGTTTCTTGTTGGAAAGCTAACAATTCGTCTAACTCTAGTTTTGCCTCGAATGCAGCTAAAGCTTGTTCAGGCCTAATCTACAAATAAGAATGGAACAATTAACATTTGTTTAACAAATTAACAAGTTGTAGTTATTTCAGTGATTAATTTGTAATACCTACTTGATAATAATAATCAGAAGTTAGTCCTGGTCCAGCTATTCTTTTAACCACAAAACTATCACTGGCCGGTATACGACCCCTGTTCTTTATTACTAAATGGAACATAGTCGTGTCCCAGACCACTCTAATCCAGTAACGTATCACAGCAACTATGAGATAGTGATATATTTTAAATAAGCGAATCCTTCATAATTAGATTACTTTTTTAATTTATAATGAGAATATTATATTTTACCTGTAAGTATCACAAAAGAAATAATAGGACACAAAACAAGAGCTACAATTAACGCCGCGATTGGTTGTAGACAACCTTGTGTACCGATATTCCAAACTAATGCTTCCATGATGACCAAATATCGATTTCTACTTGGTTCTGGACTATCCAAATCCATTATGAGTGCCATGAATGCATGCAACGCTAAGGTAATTAAAGGCATCCTAAATTAACAAAAAAAGAGAAACTGTTACCGTTTTATAATTAAGAAATATTATGATATATGTAATAGTATAATCAACGGACCATAAAACTGCAGTAAGTGCAATAAGAAGCGATCCTAAACTCGTGACTATACAGACGACAGGAAATACAAATAATATAATAAGTGTTCCTAGAAGACCTTTAACACCATAGTTCCATAATCTATTTAAATGCCTTGTCATTCCTTTTCCAATAAATCCTACAATTAAAAGCAAAGTTATTTAATTAATGATCAAATAATCATTTAATAAATTCAACAATAAAAAATAAAGTATAGAACTATTAGTTTATTAAATTTACCAGTGTCCGGTTCTGTTTCAAAATGTGTCCGACTTTTACTAATATGTCTCCAAAGTGCTATCAACCGAGAACAAAGAGTGGGCATTTGAGACGACTTTCTAGGAAACAAGGTTCCATTCAATTGACTCAATTCTAGATCGGGAGTAAAAGGTTGTACGAGTAGCAAAGCTCGTATGGAGACTGGACTACACCACGGCACTGCCACGCCTAATAGAAACATTGCATTCCAAGTCCAACACCACGTCCTGGCTACGTAATTAATCCAACGCCACATAGGCCATCTGTTTATAAATTTTAGAACCAATTAATTCTTCATAAATTTACACTAGAAAGACAATGATCTACTAATGTTAAAGAATGATTACTTCATTGTTACAATATACCTTGTTGTAGTTGTGTGTACAATCTCCCTTTCAACTAAAAAGACAGGTTGACTTGGATCTGCGCGAGGTGTCGTGATAGATGTCGGAGTATTGCTCAGTACCGTTGGTATGATTTCAGACTGGCCTTGAAAATTGCGTCTGATAATCCAATTTTTTGGAAGCCATATCTGTGTCGGCCATTGGAAGCTCCTCGTGGGTGTTTTAACTTTGCGCAATTCTTTCAACAGGACTGGTTCACGCTGAGAACGAATACATTGTATTCATATGCGAATAAGTGTTTATGACAATATCTGTAGTTCTACGTACCTCTTTCATAAATGTTAAATCACGATTAAGAAAGTAAACTGTCTGCTGTAAATTTTGATGAGTGCACAATGTGAGAGCTTCTTCGTGTGCGCTCCATTCGCACTCTTCGATGAACTTCTCCTCAACTTCTCTCATTCTATCGCGCATCCATGGTTCTATTCGCGACAAAACTGGATGTTCGTTTTCTATATGGCATTTCAACGCTTCTTTTGTTTGCAATAGTTTACGCTGCACATTTTTCACTGCTCGATGCATTAATACGACCGACTGTGCTTGCTGAACCAATAGTTGAGCTATTCCGTTACCGAGATCGAGTATGTCTGGATGCGATAAGATGTTAGAGAACACTCGTTGCAAATATTCTCGCATAACAGCTTCGTTGACTTCCTAAAGGTGATTACAATCAATAAGAATACACCGCACAGATTTATGACAACTTTATAGTGATTGATATAGAAGTAATCGTACTCTTTCTATCTCTTCATCCGGCTTTTTCCGCGCTCTCAACTCAGAAATCAGTCTTTCTCTGAAATGAAGAAACCAGCCTCGTGTTTCTCTCTCCAAAATAGCAACTAAAATCGGTAAAGCTTTTCTGATGATGTCTCTGCTAAATAATCTAAGATCAACCACTGCTCCAGCGGGTGTTCCAAATACGAAAGGAACGGGGATAGGTAATAGTTGTGATAATTCTCTTTCCACTTCGAATTTCTCCATCGTCGCTCTCCGAAGCTGTTTTCGTACAAAACCACATAGAAGTTCCAGAGAATCTTCATATTCAGGCTGCAATTTGTAGCGAGATTTATGAAAACCTTAGAAAGCGATGCTTTCCATCATATTAATATTTTTATTTATAATTTTTATTGACATAGCCTCTGTTTAAAGTAGCAATCCAATGTAACTGAAATAAATATTTTAGAGGACTTATTCAATTTACCCTGCACACTAATTCGGCAACCAAGTACCGACATCGCTCCTCCCTGATTTTAGCATCCAAATTATGTGCTTGAAGCGATGGTACGCCAATTATAATATCTAAAACGTAATAACGTCCAATTGTACTTAAATAATATTGTCTCTTGCGAATCCATTAGAGATAGAAAGGACTTTCTTAATGAACTCATACCAAGAAGCCGTAACAGCCCTGTTAGTAAAGCTTTCAAAGATTGCGAAACACTGAAGCAATGGGAGACCAGCCTGGCTTTCGCCGTAACTACAAGGAATCTAGTTGCCAAAGCGAGATCCCGAAGCAATGCATCTCGTCTTCTGTCTCGTCCACGCTGAAGAAGTCCGCTCAATCTCCATCGGTGCGTCTGCCCAGCGAAATTGATCGAGTCTACCTCGAATTCCCTGAAAGATAAATTGTTTATTAATACAATCGACTTTGGGATAAAAGGAAAAAAAAAATATGGAGAAAATCCAGAAACAGAATATTACGTCTACATTGTGAATATATGTATATATAAAAAAAGAAAAAATACATTTAACATATATACGTACATAGAGAACAAACATATCCTGGAATATGTACAAAATTTTTACATTGTTGCAGCGTTTCTAATTAGTGAATAACTAAAACAGAAGAACCTTATACTCTCCACTCCTTATTCGTGGAGCTAAAGCTAGTGATAAGAATTGTTCGCTATAATACAAGCACACATTAAACGCTCTAAAAATAAAAAAACACAACCTACACCGTATATTAATTGTGTTTTAACAGCTAGGATTTACATCATGCCGTGATTGCCTAAGTATTATTTGTTATAAGCTGTGTTATCTCTACGAAATCCCTCCACACATAGACCAGATATAAATCTTTCTTTTCAGTGAATTCGTGCACTTGGCAATCCCTCGTTTTATGTATTTGATCTCTGTCCGATGCAAATCGATTGATTAATTAATCGCCAATTGTTGTCAGGGTGAATTTCAGGTGAAGACCATGCTGTTTTGTGGTGGCATTTACACAGATTTTGGGTTTTTAGAGATATAACTTCTTCGTTAAAAAAGAAAAAAAAAGATGATCGTGAGAGATGAGTGATTCCAGTCTCCAAAATCATTGCACAGGGTAACGATCATTGTTTCGGTCAGCTTTGAATATTGTGTGACGCTGGTGTATGACATACCCGCATCTTCGAATGCTCTCCAATTGAGTGGCATTCAGCTTCTTCGGTTTTCCGTACTTCTCCTTCTGAAAGCTTTACAAAAATTGTTAGAAAATATCAGACACAAACGAGTGGCTGTTTGGTTTTACACATCCTTACGAAAACGAGGCACCATTTGGGTTTGGTTCGCTCACTATTCTTATATTATCAAAACGAAGTGATATACATTAAGGCTGACTATTTGAATAGTTAAAAAATAAGATTCCTTTAAGGTTTTGCAAGGGAATTCAATTATCACAAATTCCTCTTTTGTTCTTGTTTTTAAATTTGCGTAGGCGATAAACTCATATGACGTTTATACACATGACGTTCTCTAAACATTTATGTATTTCCTGAAATTATATATGTTATATACGTATATTCCTTGCATCCTAGAAAAAACTAGCATCAGTGAGAGCTTCATTCAAGCCTTAAAAACAAGTATCTGTTAGTAAGTACTCGCGATGTTTATACTGTGCGCAGAAAAGTCGCTAATATCTAATTCTAAGGAATACAATCGCTACGATATTGTGTTTCGAAGCATATTCAATTTAAGTATAAACGTCATTAATCCTTAAGTTGCAATAACAATGATTTTTTAAATCAGTACTGTCCAATACTAAAGCGAGCGCGCGTGTGTGTAGTTGATTATTTTTATTTCTTAAATACTATTTTATCTACTATGTGATTCATAAAAGACTGGAAATCCTTTGTGTTTTCTTACGTATAATATGCGTTATTTACTCTTTTATTTACAATACGTTCCCTGACTAAATCTAAATACAAAATCTAAGCAGAAAACATGTGAAACCATAAATCTTAAATTAAATCATTTTCTAAGTTATAACTCCAATTTCACTAGTGACTACAAGTCTTGGATAGTACTGCTTCAAAAAACTGAATCCAATTCGCACTTGGTCGATGAGTATCGCAACTGCAGGCTTAAAGACGTCCCTAACATGAGAGCTTACGAATCTGATACTACTGCTACCTACAAAGATAAAGATAAATATTTAAATGGATATCTTGTTATTATAGGAAGACCTACCCTCGTTTGCTGATGCTTTCCAGCTGCTTTTTGGTCAACCTCCTTGGTTCACCCTTGCTGTCTACAGCGACTGAGTCTAATTCGTCGAAGCTGGGCGCGACGAACAGATCCTTCAGGTGGTGTTTCTTTCTCGCAAGCGTGTCTTCGCCCTCCGTACACGTGGACAGCGCCGGTGGAAGGATGATAGGGAATGTTCTCCAGTGATAGAGGAACTGTTGCGCAACTTCTTTGATGTTGTGCACCAGTGCCTCGACCTCGGCCGGCGCTCCACGCAAATGAGACGTATCAAACTCCACCGGCTCTTTCTAATAAAGAGTAAATAGGTTTCTTCGTAAAATATCAATTGTACATAATTTAATAACAATTAATATCAATTATATATACACTTTAAATAATTATTGTTATTTAACTATTTGCTTTTTACAATAGACGGGATGAATATAAAATGTGATTAAAGTAAGTGAAACCTTAAAATTTTTGAAAACAGGATTTCTGACCTACGATTACCAGAGCATTTAGAGATATGCATGAACATTCGATTATTTAAATTAAACGATTCTACAATTTTATTCATATAGAATAAAATAATGAACGAATAAATATGTGTAATTAACTGAAGCTAATATAACAAATTAATATTTAAGAAAGTTTTCTCTATGTTATTCTGTACAAATTTTTGCAACAAAGAATGTTACATACACATACATTTTCATTAAAATAAATTTCTTATTTTTATATATTGCATTATTCTGTTTGTCATCAGACGTAGTTAGGTTCTTATTAATTTGGATCACTCCTTGGATGGATATTATGCAATTATTAATTAACTGTATAGTTGTTAAAAATCATGACAGTATTCCTCATTGGATATTTTTCTTTGGATGAACTTGCGTATTATAATAATAAAATTCAAGGGCAATCTTAAAATCGTGGCTTCTTTAAAAATAAAGCACTTAGTCCCTTAACTATTACTTAATTCAGTTGGAGAGCAAACAAAAACTTGTCCCTAATCGCATTGAGATACAATTCTAAAATGTTATAATCTAAATATGAACAATTTTTTGCAGTGTGCTGCAGTGTTATTATCGTTGATACATTTTACATTGTGCGATATCGAATTTACATATTTTAATTAATATATCTGAATATTAAGATAGTATAACGTCTTTCTTCGTTATCACTGAAAATTCTTATTTCCATAATATATCTCGTTACATTCAAATACAATAGGAGACAAGAATTACATATTCCATACTGTATGATTATAGCTGAATACAAATATTACACTACTTTTATTATAAAGTATAATAACATCAAGTTCATCGTTTAAATTAAACGAGTAACGAGATGCTTTTTCCGGGTTGATGTTCCTAAACTAAAACTATTTTTTCTGCTCCAGAAACATTATACTTTTTCCACGCGTAATGCGTATAACCATTAAGCGAGTAATTAACGTCAGATTAAATGTCCAATGTGGTTCTTAGTTCCTTCGTTGTGCAACAGAAATCCAATAGGCAAATACATACATCTAAAACATTATTTAAAGATAATTTAAAGATAATATAGTATTAAACGCAAATAGGATAGTACCTGGCATTTTTAGCAAATAAAGGATTCTAAGTATATTTTCTGTTAAATGGGATTCTTCAAAGTATCATTTTCTGTAAAATGGGATTAATGTACCTCGGGCTGAAGTCCATCTCCATTCTGTCGGTGACAAGGTTGTTGGTTGTAGGCCTGGTGATTCGGTGCCGTGTTGGCGGAGTTGACGGAAGCGGAATTCAAATTGTGGGGCATTTCGCGCGTGAAAAGCGTGCGCGGCGGTTGGGGTCAGCTACCCCGTATACCGACTATCTCCTCATACACCATGCTGCTGGTAGCAACCATTTATCATTCCACGCCCTGAAATATCAATTATAATTATATATGTATAATTAAAGATCCAAGATAAGGGTTATTTTAAGCATTTTTTGGCAAAAACTCATTCAGTAAAAATCAACTTTTATTTAAATAAAAGCTATGAATAAATGTGAAAGAAATTATTCACACGATATGATTGAAAAATATTAGTTTTTAATTGTTCTGATTACGAATAACCATTATGAATGATTAAAATTTCTTTTTGGTTAGGAACGACCATTGTCAACGAATATAAATGATTGCAATTTCTTTTGGTAAGCAGCAACTACTATCGATGGTGTGCATTTTGTTTTGGTTGCCGATAACTATTATCGATGGCAACAAATGCTTCTGGTTATCGTCAACTAATATTGACGACAACATTTTTTCTGGTTACATTTGATTATTGTCAGTTGTTATTAACATTACTGATAATCCGTATTCATTGATAACATAAAATACCTAAATGATAGAACTTATGCATCTTATAAAGCGAAGAAACTGCATGAAAATATATGAAACAAAGAATAGTATAAAAGATATTGTAGTTTAGATTAACACATACATTAATAATGCACATTGTATTACAATATCCTTTAGATTATTCCTTGTTTCATATACTTTCATATCGTTTCTTTGCCTAATAAAATATATAATATCTACAATTAATTTTTTTATATTCTCAGTGAATAGGTACTAATTGTAAGTAATGTTAATAACAATTGACAATAGCCGATTGTAACGAGAGAAATTTTTTACCGCCGATAATAGTCATCGGTAACTAAAGTAAAATGCGGGTCATCGATAATAATTACTAGTAACCAAAATGTTCTAATCATTTATATTGGTTATTGGTAAACAGAATTAAATTTCCGTCATCAATAACGATTATTCCAAATTAAATTTCTTTAATTAAAGATATTGATCTCATCCGAATGAGACCTTGTACCATAACTTTTAAAATTTGCTTTAATAACAATTATAATGCCTCTATATAATTAGGTAATCGTGAAAATTATACTTAATTATTTGTTATATTTAATTATACTTAATATTTTATTATTATATTAATCATTATTTTTATAATTGTATTTACAAATATATATTTATATCGCTATATCTTTTTTATTTATAATAGGACGATGAGGGAATAAAATCATCGTGATACAATCAATTTCATCTAAACATCATACTTTGTTAGTGACAGCAGGTGTCCTCTTATAGCCGAGAGTATATATGAACGCAGGTAACAAATTGATTTTGGATGTAAGTATCGAAGAATAAGGTAGCGTGTTTGCTTTATTACATGTAGTAAAAATTGGTTTACTCTTTTATATTAACTTTACTGCAATAACGTTGTCGTATTAATACGATTATTTTAAGTACATAAAATGACAAATATTGTATGTATGACATAAAATTAAAATAGCAATACTTCATTAAAAACTATTGACACACCTACGTTAAAGGAATTTTCTGTTCCTAAGGCACCACAGCGAAAAGATTAAAAATGACAGCGATATAACCTCCAATCTACAATACGACGTAATTCATATTTCAGGAAAATAAAGAGGAAAAGAGAATCGAACTTTTTTGCACGTTATGCTGATACTGGTAATGTAGTAATATTGTGACACAGATCGTGAATGGAAGTGTATAGTATATAAAAAGATAGAGTTTTTAGGTTATGTCGAAGCGAGATTAACGTTAGCTATCACGCGAGCTTCTGTATAAGGTGATTAATTACAGTAAATCCTGCGAAGTACGCTATTTCTTTAGGAAATTGCAAACCAAGATAGAAATAGGCAGAGGCAAAGGAATGCGAAATTCCTTGAAGGAAGTCGTTGTAACACGAATCGTGTGTATTCTGCGTAAAAGTAGATTTTACTCAATGCACATGCCGGGCAAAAGAGACGGGCAAAGAACTGGAATGCTCAGAATGTTAATCGTTTAATGGGATATAATCGGTTAATGGGAGTCTGCATTCAACCGAAGCCTTCCATACAAGCCGGATGATCGCGTTTCGACCCCTCGTGCGACTTCATTTTTCATCACGACGATAAAGATTAGCTTGTCGTTAAAGGTGAATTATTAAGACTATTATGGAACAAGTTGGAAAGCGAGATATCGTTATATATATACAACAGGCGAGTACGGTGGCTGTGAAGAATATCCGCACAACATTGTATTTATTATAGCATTCACACTAATTAATTAGTCCCAAGTATATATTTATATATTTTATGTAATTTCAGCTTCACGGCCGGAAAATGGATTTGATTTTATAATATTTTTGAAAACTTGTATATACTTATATCGTTCTCACACTTTGGTTTTAGACATCAAGTTTGTAAAACTGAGCCTATTCTTACATATAGAGTGCAACAGAACATATAATAGAAACAATAGAAAACGTTCCTCTAGACATATATTCTATCCGTTTTCGTTTACGAGATGCGACGAACTTTTTTCTTGATTTTGTGTTATCTAATTACCTTTACAGAAGATACTGAAGAAGATGACCACCTTGCGTTTTAAGGCAAGCTTGTAGATGTCTTGTTATAAACCCGGTTACACTCTGAATGGTTCCTGATGTTTATCGGATTTGTTGGGAAGCTTATTCGACATCTTCAATAGGTTTCGTGTTTATGAAAATTCGTTATGTCTCATAAGCGAGGACAGATAGAGCATATATTTATATGAACTTTTTTCATTGCTTCTCGTCACATCACCTGGTAAGATAGTGACTACAATGACATGTATTTTATATATATATACATAAATTATATAAATAAAGTACATTGTAGTTATTAATCTTATCAGATTCTTCTTTATATCTTATTCTCCTTAATAACTTATCTTATCGTATAATATCGAATTCTATTAACATCTGTTGTTTCATCATTACAGTTTACCCTCTTATTTTTATAATCTTATTAGATTATTTCTGTATATATTCTCTGTTAGTTCTCTGTCTATTATCTCTATATATATGTAATTATAATAAATAAATATATATATGTATAGTAGTATATTTAAGTATATATATAAAATATTACGTATGTGCATATGTAATGTTCGATTTACGATAACTTAATCTCTCATTCTCGGTTAACAGATTGATGATAGCTTTAAGCTGGCAGATTTCTCCATCATTTTTATGCAAATGCGACTCCTTTCAGCGTGCAGCTAACATTTAATCCGACCCCGTGTCGCATGCATGATAAATAAGCGCACGCTGTAGTTACAGGTCGTAATTATCGCGGAGTATCATTCTTTCATGCCAAGAAGAGACCGACCTCGCCGTACTGTTCGGCTTTTCCTATCCTTACAAGGGACCCACACATTGTTCTAGACTGGCAGAATACCAACATCGTCTCGTGTTTCCCACTGGGACACAACGATACCTCATACCTGGAAATAATACGCATCCACTGCTTCCTGTCGTTTTAAAACGATTTACTGTACTTTTTTATTTGGGTCTTGTCTATCTAGTCTACAGAACAGTTTTTAGTCTGCTTGTAAACAAAATAGAGCCGCACTCATTCGAATACCTATTAGCCGAATACCCTAATATCCGAACGGTTTATTATCTGAACATAATATTTCCCAGTAATGGATACTTAGATTTGATAGACGAACTAAAAACTGAATCGAAATTTCGAATTAATTAAGAACAGATACGATAGAGAAATTAATATCAATTATGAAAAGTAACTTCTTTTATTTCGATAGACTTTTGACGAAAGACTTTTCTAAGGTAAATACGTAGCAGATTATTAAACAGAGTTTTTCATCTACTGCATTGTGCTGAAATTCCTCTGCACCATTTCAATTTGTAATTCTTATTAAAAAGAATTAAAAAGGAATATTAATGGTACACACGTTTCCAAGTATCTTTTAATTGTTACTGAAAATCGCAATACCTGTAATACGTAATTTAACGATTATGGCATCTCGTTTGTTCGCGACTCATCCTCATTAATCTTCACGCCTCTTTTCCCATGGCTGCCATTATTCCTGGCATTAGGAGCACGTTATTAATTTCGATATTGTATCATTTGCTCGTTAATTGTGTTAATTGACTCCGGTCCGCCTGGAGTATACTATTATTTTATTCAATTCCAGCGTCAAAGCCTATGATCTGATATGATTAGTAATGGATTCTCTATTAATCAGATTCAAATGGCTGTTGAAATTCAATCGAGAGAAAGAGTGAGAAAGGAAACCGATATGATAAAAACAAATTAAAATTTCTCTTAGAAACTCGTTGCAAAATAATTAACGACTCTCGATCTTCTGTATGTTCTAGTCTAATTAAAACATTCCAGCGCAAAGAAATATCTTAATATGTTCTTCTTTTCTACTTTTGAGATCTTAGAGCGATTGTCATATAGACAAATTTAAATAATAAAAAAACAGCAGACAAATTGTGAAAGCAAACGCCGAAGTGGATGTAAAAAGATTGCGCTGCCTCATACAAAGTGTGCAATGAGAATTAAAGTAATTTGTCTAGAACACTAAGATAGCACAGTATCATTTAGGGCAATGTGATATTAATTACTAGCAATAAGGATAGTAATAAGACTCGGAGGGATAGTACAAATTAAGACTACGGACAAGAAAGATTGTTACTTATACAGAGTGTCCCAAACTTAACTCTCCATCTACAACATTATTTTTACTGATCTTTGTATGTCCTTTACGTATTCATCTACAAAATAGCTAATATGTAGTACCAAATCTTAGTCTCTTTGACGCCATTTAACTCTTACTAGAAAGGTTTCTTCATAGAGTAATTTTGTAATATTTAGAAATCATGAAGTTAGTCAGCTTCGTCCTACTTATAGTCGGTCATTTCACTTGCTAAGAAATAATTTCCTGTTTCCTCGTTAATGCCACGCTATTTTCCTTCTATATATTTGCCTGTGAAATATGAACACATGGTAAATAGTATCGATGCAGGGGCCAATGGAACTGTAACATTATTTTCCAAGAGAACGGTTTAGTTGCAACTCATGATTTCTTTTTCAAAGTTGATGTCCGCGATGTTAATATGATAGAGCAAAAAAACTGACCTTTTGGCCTTGATTTTCAGGTTCAAGGGCAACGTTGCGCGGACCTTTCGGGTGAAATCCGTCAAACCGAAGGTGGTAGAGTCGTCAGACTGTCAGACTTATGATGACTTTTATCGACAATATTTATACACCCTGTACATTAGAAAAACGACTTTGTAGACCTTTGTATTTTCGCGGCGATCAACTTCAACGCTTCGATAACGGGAGAGAAAAAAAGAAAGGAACGAATTAAAAATAATTGAAAGAAAGAAAGAAGAAGGAGGAAGGCAAAGGTAAAAGAAAAAGAAAAATCGTCTATCGCAATGGCTGCGACGTGTTAATTATCCAAATGCTTCTAGTTCACGGTTCGAGTGATCGACGAGTTTCACCGTTCCGCTTTGTGTTCCCATCCACTTCCGGGCTTTCAGAGGACGGGGAAAACAGAGCAGGAAGATCTGTCTTCGTATCAAGATTTAAAATTCCGTCTGGCGCTTTACAAGAAGACAGTCAATACGAAGGTATTACAGGGAACAGAGGGAGATATAGGAAAAAGAATAATGGAGTATGCACAGGGGATCTACCGGTAGTTTTCTATTTCTTTCCTCGTTGAAACGTTCCTCCTACAGTATCGTTGAGGAACGGTATCGGTTCTAACTATTCTTCACTGATCCATCGAGCCTCTACAGAAGTAAGTTTTATTTTAAACAGGATAGATAGCTAGGTACATGCTAATTACAAAGGAAGAGTTAAATAACGTGATGTAACAGAATAAAATAGCAATGTAATATGCGCAGTTGATGTTAAAACGGGTCTCTACAGTGTTCTTTTTTTTGAATTTATTATAGTTTAATGCTTTTTTTATTGAGAATATTTTTCCCCGAATTTTATAAAGACGTTTTCGTTTTCAGTAAGTTTCTGGAAACGATTTATGATCACCGACAATGGTTTGTCTGAGGCCGGACACTCGAATAAGCTACTTTAAGTAGAATGTTACCGCACGGTCACACAAACCTATTTTATTTCTGTGCTACAACACCGACTGTATCCTAGACAAGCTGCTTTGTGAAATTGCTTTTTAAACTCTTATATGTACTTAGTAAAGAGAGCATTTTATACCATTTTATTACCTTAGTAACTTATTACATGCAAATTGATTTGGATTAGAATAATTATGTTGGTGTACGTGGTAACAGAGGCGATGCAAAAGAACGTTTCCGACTCTGCTCGAATGCGTTCTAAGTAGGTTGGCAAGTGTACCGGAGCACGCTGGCTTTTGACCCACTTTGAGCTTTGCAAGCTCTCCTAACCTTAAAACAAGCACTGCTATTCCAGTCTATACTGCTTCTAATACATTACATGTTACTTGACTGCAGTTTTAGCATGCTGCATGCGAGGCCTATCAAATTACTAAGGAGGAAGTTTTAATTCTCTTCGATCATCATTTTCGATAGAACTAACTTTTCGATTGAATAACGAGGTTCTTTCCGCCTGTAATAGTCCAAAGGCTGCTGGAACAAGGCCTCTAAATCGATCATGATTCCAATATATTATAGATCCTTGGATTTGAAATCTTAACCTTAGAAGATATACCTAAATCACAGATTAGGTTATGAATTGATAACTGCAATTGTATAAACTATAGTCTAATAAACATGCACATATGTATATAAATATGTAATAAATATGCACATATGTATACATATATATATATATATATATATATATATACAGGGTGTTCCAGCTATCTTTTCTAACCTTACTTACTTTCCTATTTGTGACGATACAAAAAATGTTTGAGACGAAAGTTGTACGATATAGAAGGTGACATACTGTGCCTTTACTTTTTATTTTTAAATGAATACCTCCATATTTTTGTTACATATTCTTGTAGCTGACATTTAGACGTCTTCGAAATGCTATAAACTCGTGCCTTTTGAAGTGTCCGTAATCAAGATATGAACTTTAAAATCCGATATGCCGCCGGCATTAAAATTACCCGGTGTACACCACGGCGCGGCACATAAAGATGTTCTTCATAATGCTACTATGAAATTTCTGGCGTGTCCAAAATAGTCGATCGTTTCCAAGTAGTCACTTTTGGGTAATTATACCTTGCATTGCTCTGTCGAATTTGAGAGTTTACATCTCGGCAGCGAATGTAGCAAAGGGCACGAGTTTTCAGTGTTTTGAAAACGCTTGAATGTCAGCTAAAAGAGTATGTAACGAGAAATGGAGGCATCCGTTTTAAAAATCTTAATGTCAGCTTTGCTGCACGTTTCAAGGTCGTCGCAAGGTGAAATGGATGAAAGCACGGTTCTTCATCCCCTCTATCATACAGTTCTTTTCTGACACATTTTTTTGTTTCAAATAAGGGTAATTAAGAGTGACAGGGTAAGGTAAGGTGTATATACAGGGTGTATCTTAGCTAAATGGGATCACCTAAGCTTCTTAGGGTAAAATTACAATATTTCAAGGGGCATATGATGGTGAAAAGAATCTGTTCGCAAGTTCGTCTCTTTTGTGGAAAAATTCAGTATTTAAACATGGCTCGCCAAGATTCATGGCAAAATTTGTTAAGTTTTCTTTGATTATTATCAAAAGCCAAGTTCAAAGCAATTCTACGTTTCCACGTGCTCCTCAGCAAATCATAATTATCTGGCATGCTATGGTGAACCAAGTTAATGATCATCGTGACGTAGAATGTGGATTTTGATATTTTATATTCTAGAGAAATATGTTTGTTTTAATAATTTTTCTATGAAGAAAGATACCACGTTTATATTATTGTAATTATAGTACATATCTGTATAGTAAATAAAGATATAGATATGTTTAGATAGTCGTTGAATTAAAATTTAGCTTCAAGGATTAAATTACGATAGAAACAAAATGCATAAAGCGTGCACATATACAAAAAGATTATATATAATACATAATACTCGGTACGATGAATATATGCATTACGATATAATATGATATACAATTTCAGATACAGCACAATTTCAAACGGGGAATTATTTGCTCGTACCGATCATGGACAAAATATAAACAGTATCAAATTTGAATGCGAGCTTCAGTTTCGTTTTCCAAGACGGAGCGCGAATTTTTCTTTAAAGAAGAATTAATAAATCAAATCGATAGAGAGCTGGAGCAATAAACGAAGTTCTTCGTGATCATTCAGGTTCGTAATTGGCTCCTCGTGCTATGGCGAGAACTATTTCCGGGCCACTTGATTTTCGCGTGTATATCACGGACACTTGAAGGGAAAAGTTTGCTTCAAGGTAACTGGAGCAGGGAATGAAACATGGTAGGTATTTTTAGAAGATTGTAAACGAATAATTTTCGATTACAACTAAGAAAACAGCGTTTTGTTCTTAAACCTGAGAGGATAGAATATTGTTCTTATTGGTCTTTAATTTATATAGGATGAACCACGTGTGAATTTCTCAATTAACAATTACATATTATAACTTAGTAAGAGACTTCTATCAACGTCTGTCCCCAGATAGATTTACGACAAGATTCAGAATCAGACACACAAAAATCACACACGAATTCCTCCTAAAAAAAAGACAGAATCTCCAATTTGCAGCTTATGCAATCAGATAATAACCATCATATACCTGCAATATGAATGTAACATGTAAAGAATAACATGTATAATAAATAAAAAATACAATCGTACTTGTAACCAACAGTTAATTTCATTATCTTGAATAATGTATTTAAGCTTGTCCAAATAACAAATAATTTACTCCTATTTTTCATTTGGACTTTCAAATAACAAATAAAATTTATTCAATAATGTGCAACATTGCATACAACGTACCTATTCTATTTCAATAGTTAAACTTTTTTCTACTTCTTTATTTTGTACTCTCTTTATGTATTTTCAAGAAAATATACTTCCTTCTGTATTTTCAGTCCTACGAGTTAAAGAAATAATCATTAAAATTATCATGTGGGTAAACATTCACTCGTTGTTTAGTACAACACAAAGAAATACAAATCATTACTTTTGCCTTTCTCTGAATAAAAGAAAATTTCTCTATCATCCCAAAGACCATAAGAAAAATTGAGATATTCGTTTGGAACATATTATCATGTAAAAAATTCATGTAAAGTTGAAAAATTATCGATAAAAAGAGTACGAATAAATCTTCTACGAAATATCTTCAAATAAAATCTTTAAATGGAATCATTAAACAGAATCTTCAAGAAAAATTATCGTCTAATTAGTTCACATAAAAATTCAGTTATTTTAATTCGATATGATACAGTCGTGATTAAGGTTGTGGCGTTGCATTCGAGAACAGAAGCAAGCTGCATGCGATCGGCCAGTAAAAATGCAAATGGAATGAATGGAGCCCATTCATAGATTCGTAACAGCCAACGAGGCGTGCAATCTTCGTCGTGAAAGTTACAATCATCTTGGAGAAACTGTCTCCCCACTTATTCTGTTCAAAATGTTCCATCCCTGTCACAGTATTAAAGATTTCTGCTTACAAAATTTGGCGATTTTATAATCAATTGCTTACTTATTTTGTCACTTCTTATTATACGTTATCGTTATATTATTTCTGAATATATTTATACGCTATAACAGAGATGTTCCAATGTACTGAGACAATTTTAAAGAAATTATCACTAGATTATTACTAGAAAACCTAATTTACTAGATTATTAATACCAAAGTTACCACAGGAAAGATCATTTGAACATTAACGAATTATAATACTTCAAACTAAATTGCCAATGTGTTTGGTAAATAATTAATTAAATTGTTAAATAAGTGGATTAAAAATTAGTCCACTATTCTTCTAAAAAGCTCATATATGGTAAAATTCATTTAATTAATATAACCAAGTCTTTTGATAAGGTATTAATGTTGAAGTAGTGACGTATCTTGAGTCTAGTTATTTGTTCTTTTCTTGCGAACATCATAACCTTTTTTACTTTTTTACTTTAAAACGTGATATCCATGTTGTTCTTTTGTTTTCCATTAAATCGGAGACGAATGTTACGCCGTGTAAAATTACACGAACCATGGCGTAACACACGAGAGTATATATACAACTATACTCGTGTACATTGTACTGGTGGACGATACATAAAGGGGTGTACGGATCTTGTGTATATCCATTCTGAGCTGCCTCGGTCGTCTCATTACTCTTGTGTATAGCCGTGTAGCCGACGTACGTTGCTTTTAAGCTTCCACTTAAGGTTCCACGTATTTAATATTCGATGGACGATAAATCTCTGACAAGCTGGCAAAACGTTCGTCAAAGTGTTGGGGTATATCTCGATATACATGCCTTGCGCGTTCATTTGATTGGGAAACTATGATAGATTTGCATTTATATCTGAGTAATTGAATGATGAGAATTCGAATATTTGGTTACGTGAATTAATCGAAATTTTGGGAATATCCAGTACTTGGAATTTGATGGATGCAAAATATTTGGCACTTTGGGGACATCGAGTATTTGGAATTTGGCGAATATGGGACATTCGAAATATGGTAAATGGCTAAATATTTGGGATTTTAGGTATACAGAGTATTTGGAATTTGGTGAATTTCAAATATTATAAATTTCCCAAATATTGGATATTTGCAATTAGATTAACATCTAAAATATTCAATGTTTCTTCAGCTTTAAATATCCGTAAATGAATATTAAATACTTGAAATTCTGGATGAATCTGGAGATTCCCAATTTTATATATATATTTGAATATATGTATTATATATAATTATGTATTAATATTTGAATATATAAATAAATATATATATATATTTTTTAAATTTAGTGAATAATGAATATTAAACGTTCTTATTTCACTGTTACTATCCCTCAAATGTTTTTACACTTCTCCCAAAAAATTTTTCTCTTCTTTTCGATTATAAATTCTAGTACTGGATTCCTGGTTGTCTAATGGGGATTTTTTCAGAAAACGTCGAGGAAAATATTTTCTGCTATGAGCGGAATCAAAGGGAAAACTGGAGGACCAACGAGAAATTTGGGCCGAGAGGAGACGGTTGTTTCATAAATGTAGGTCGGTTACGAGAAAGAAGAACCATTTTCTCTAGAAGCTGGCTAAGCCACGTGTATCCACCGAGTTTGTTTGTCGCAGAATCTCTGCTTTTCATCTCTTGTTTCGTCAAATTTTTTTTTTTTTTAGAATTGATCAAAACAATCAAAAAATACCTAAACTTTCTTTTCACTGCAATTTCACCTCCAATTTCCTCTTTTCCTTTTTTTAATTATACAACGTCGTAATTTTAAATTTTATTGGACTCAACAACGTTAAGTTTTCGAATAATCTAATCTAGCAGAGAAGAAGAACGATAGAAACAGAATCTTTCCAAAGTATTCAATAACGTTTCAAATATTCACACTTCGTTTCAGCTCGCCCACAGTGTTACATACGCATGAAAATACATATAACAGTG
Source organism: Bombus pyrosoma (assembly GCF_014825855.1). Taxonomy (NCBI): domain Eukaryota; kingdom Metazoa; phylum Arthropoda; class Insecta; order Hymenoptera; family Apidae; genus Bombus; species Bombus pyrosoma. The sequence continues at coordinate 6,651,172 of NC_057783.1, forward strand.
TCATTCTAGAGTTAAATTTCCCTGAACTGCCTCATCTTTTGCATGTCAAAGCAGGAAATTCAATCGAACAAAGGAAAGAGCATTTTCGACCCTGTACATGAGCCTGCAAAGGGTGAAGACTCGGAAAAGAAACGGAAGAGGAAGAGGAATGCGAGAGATCCTCTTCCGTGAAATACGGGTCACACTCGAGAGGATATGCAACGATGGAAGAAAGCCCTGGATATTTCCAATAACGATTCGGCTCTATCTGGAGCACCGGGTGGCTCGTTATCGACGCCGATTATACTCGACTTTACCAAAGGAACAAGGCCTATACAACCTGGATACGTTCGGTTATCCCCGAGGAGGGTTTTTAATAATAGCGAAACACGCAACAATGCCCCGTATCGGGCAAACCTGATGCAACCGTAATTTTTCCTCTCTCCTCTCTTTTTTCTTCTTCTAACGATTCAGGTTGCATCAGGTACATTGGTGGACCCGGTTCGATCGATCTATCGGTTTTTAGCGAATGTCTATTCAATTTGCATCGGTCGAAAGGGACTTGTTATCAGACTTATTAAAAAGCATGAGAAACGAGGGACTTTATCGATGCATTATGAGCTTGTAATGGAAACTGAAGTCGACATCGATTGTGAGGCAGATATTTCCGGTTCCAGGAAGCTTCCTTATAATTGTCCGAGGCTAATAATCGTAGGTATAGACGGTGGATTTTCATGCACACTCTATCGCAGAGCTAATGATGATAAATAGATTGCGGATTTTTATGCAGGTTCATATAATACTGCGAATATAGGCGAAGAAATGTAATAATAAAAGAAATTGAATTAAACATTCGTCGTATTATTAAAGATATTAAATAGATCCGAAGAGAGAACCCTGTTCGAATTTGATATATTAGTCGTTGGTAACTTGAACTAAAAGATATATTTTGCGAAACGGTTCAGGCTCCGAAAACCTGGCCCAAACCGAAACGATATTTTACCCATTAATAATCGAAATAACTTTGAAGAGAAATTTCACGAGCAGAGGATGAAAAATTGGAAATCTTAACCGTAAGGCGGAAGTATTACGAAATTTCTGACCTGATACTTCTCATAATGGAATAAATAGTGTCCTATTAGAAGATTTAAGTCGTTCAATTCATTCCTGTGTCAAAGATGACGTAATTCAAACGTCCAAGGAGAACGAGACCGCCGCGTGGAAAGATATCTGGATACTGAAAGAAAAATGTACGACCTCGGTACTCAGATTCTTTAGCCAATTTGCATTTTTATCTGCGGTTTACCGTATCGGAGGATAGACACGGATAACTAACGACAATGAACATTCGTACGAATTCAGCCTCTTTTCGTCATTGACGATTAATAAATCGTTAGAATTTTACAAAATAAAGGTTGTAATTTACAAGATGCCGATAGATAAATGCTCTTGCACGCGGGTAACAAATTTGCTAATAAGAGAAAATGGAATTTCACAAATAAATTTCATGGTGTCTGATTATCATATTTGGCATAAATTGAGGAACAAATTTGTTCGGATTAAGAAACGAAGAAAGATTACTAACGAGAATCTTTTCTCCTCTCATAATTGAATCAATTTTTCTATACACGTGATAAACTTAAATTACATCCAACGAAAGATACACAATTATCCACTGTTATTAATTTTATAAGAAAATTTATTTTAAATTAGATATAATGCTAAATATTACAGGACTAAATAGGCTTGAGTGAGCGTGTTAGAAATGCAATAAAAATTCAATTCGAGCACTTTCGTCCCAGTCGACTGGATATCCAAAAAAAGACTTACTTGCAAAGTGTTTCAAAGTCTATCGAAAAGCTTCCTACAAAACCTGTTCACACTCTTTTTCTCGAGCAAGTACCAGAGAACGTGTTTGAGTATGCGTGCCTAAACTCGATTCGGTCGTATCGACCCTCGAACACATCCCCAGGGGTGGTGTAAGCAAGCCGCCGTATCCAACGAAAGCAAAAAGGGATTCCCCTCTGGGAAATCGATATATTTTCTTCTATTAAAAAGTGATGTTTCTTCTATTTCATACACCTTGGTGGTTCTTAATTGATTTCGAAAAGAAAGCTGTTTTATAATGTAACGAGGGAATTTCTATCTATCAGTATCATATAATATAGACTGAAACAAAGATACGGATGTATGGAAACATAGTTATACTATATAGGGTGTCCCAGAATAAATGGGCAATATTTTAGGCGCGACTTCTGCAGATCCGAGCAAATCTCAACAAATATAAAACACGTACGTCTTATCCAGTTGTTGAGACAGTAATTTTGATCTTTTGCGTGAATGCAAATCGTTTCAAACGCTCATAAACGGTCGAGTTTAATTTTAATCTACGTCTAAATCGTTTAAGAAATTTAAATCTAGAAGATAATAATAATAATTTATTTTTCAGCCCCGCTGGTCATGAAAAGAGACTCGATTTATGATCGTTATATGTTATACGTATTTTTATTTGCCTTGCACAGCGAATCAACTGTACTCTTTTGTATTTAAATCCTATGAATACTAATCCGATCCAAAAGGTTTTAAAAATTTACATTTAAAAGATACTAACGTGATCGGAAACGTTTGAAAAATTAAAATCTAACAGACGTTAGTTCGATCTGAAACATTTCAAAAATTTCAATTTGGAACATATTAAACCACTGTAAAATGTTACAAAAGTTTCGATTCAAATGATAATAATTCCATTTACATCGAGTTGATCACTGTGGTTTGTGTGCCTCGTATAATCCGTAGCAATACCAACGAAACAATTCGCAACGTTCTATGAATCAACCAAATTACGGTAAAACCTTCTAATTTTTACAAATCACTTAACCAGTCATATGAAACTATAAAATCGTAAATCGATTTTTAACCGAATTTTTCAAATTGCGAGGACCGCTACGACCAACATGAACGCAACGCGGAAGGATCGAGTTTATTCAAATTCGATGATGCACGACTCTACCACCGTTGCTCGACTTGTATTTCCTGGTCAGTGGATTTTTCGTGTCCGTAACACGATAACGGGTTTCCGCGGAAACGCTCGCTTAATTCTGAACGATCTAGCGGAACGCGGAAGGATCGGGTTCATTTAAATTCGTATACGTTTCACGAGTAAAAATTTTACGAACACCGGCAACGCTGTTCGTTGCGATACTGCAACGAGAAGAGAAGCTGGTGAAATACGAAATTATACGAAGTATCACTTTGACGACCGTATGTATTTGACAAGCGTATAACCTAAATTGCCGCGTATTTTTGGAGCGATTGAAAAGATTCAAAATGTCGGTCGGAAAGTTCGTTCTAATTTACATTTCGATTCGATCTACATTTATTGAATTACGTAGGCGCGATTTTGTTCCACAATCTTTCTCCATCTTTCACGCAATTCGAATATTCCATCCTTCGTCATTCATTACAGAGAAAGATAGATATATGATTTACATTCAAAAGTACAAAAGTTTATTACCATCAGTTGACTATGAATTTCTAGTTTAAATTTATAGCATCAACTTATAGTTTCAATAAACGATTCGATTTTAATTGATTTCCAGTTCGTTTCAACTGTTTTACTCAAATTACTGGAAAGTGGAGCTGTCTCTTTAATATGTATAGTAGCCTTTTCAATTGTTAATCCATTCATTGTTATTCGACTCCTTGTTCACACTGCCATGGATACATCAAAGATAAGAGTGAAAAGTAGTCAGGTCATTTCTTACTTCTAATCGCATATTACATATCTCTTTAGTTTAATAAAAAATTGTTGGTCGAAAATGTATACTCGTGTTTGGTATTATTTCCAAATAATATAATAAGATAATTCGACCAGAACTTGTTACATCTCGTAACGATATAATAAAGAATAAGAGAAATATATTTTCTTACTTTGGTCATTCGATACCAGATTGAATTACATCGATATGGATCATAGATAACGCCGAGGTCTGCCTTGATCCTGCAGTTTCAGAAATTGCTAGAGATAACTTCTGGCCATATAGCAGGATAAATTTCTAGCCATATATATCCGGACACTATTATCTTAATAAATGATTTACATTAAAAGGACTGCTGTTTTGTATTTTGTTTAAAAGCTACTAACAATGATAATAAGTTAGTTATATATTGTCCACCCAGTCCAGTTATAGTCCAGTTATATATTGTTATTATATAATTGTATTGTACCTTAGAATGAAATTAATACAATAATATTCCTATTTAAAAAAAAAAAGAAAGATAAAATCTGAATAAGATTAAAACAGTATAATTTTTATAGCCCAATATGTGACCAATATGTACTATTGTAGCTATCTGTAAATGTAGTTTAACGTTTTGTTTTATGTCTACAAAACATGTGTGTAAAACCAGGTCCAGTCTCTAGGCCAATAGGCTGCGATAAATACAGGAATACAATATTACTATAATCAACATGTATTAGATAAAATTCTTGCAGATACAGTGTAGGTCTTAGTGTGATATAAACTGAAAGATCTATCTGACAAAAACCCTTTATACCTCTATGTCTCGTAATATTTCTAAAACACCATACTTTTATTCCAGGGGAGAAGAATAAAGAGCGAAGAATGAATAAAGAGAGGGTTAAGAAAGCCTCTGGAGAATCTAAACGCTCATTTGCATCGCGGAGGAGTTAAATAACAGGCCTTCATAGTACACGTAACATGGTACGTGCATATAACAGTGATTTCACTATTACCAAGAAAGAGTGTCTCGACGATGTCTTTGGGTTCTTCCAAACAGGATCAGCTCGTTGGAAACGACACTTAAATCCAGTCTGCTCTTTCAATCCGTTCAACGTGTGTCGTTAACACACACACACACACGCGCGCGCGCGCGCGCGCACGCACACACACACACACACACACCAGTTCTATCTCTTCTCATCGTGAAACCTTTCGCATGTCTTTCTTTCCCTCTCTCTCTCTCTCTCTCTCTCTTTCTTTCTTTCGCTCTTTTTCACTGTCGTTCTGTTAACACTGCACACACCGCGTTCCGTTACGTTGTTAAGAAGCCCATTATCCAATCTGTTGCAAGATACATACTATATGTGCACCTGCACCACTCCCATGGTGTCGTCGACGTGGATATCAACATTTACCCTCCCTTCTTACTTGGAAGTTCCAAGAACATCGCTACTTTTCCACGCTATTATTTCCCAGATTCGAGGTTTTTACCTGAGATATTCTATAGAATAACACTGTTAAGAGATAGAAGGTAGCTAATCAGCAATATAACGTATACAGTAATATACATAACTAGAATACATAATAATAAAACGTACTATATAATAAATACTTAATATTGTAATGGAATATTTTCAACTCATTTTAGGTTTAATTGTTTCTGAAAAATATCTCAATCAGATAAAGCTACATCATTTACAGGCTATGAATTAATCACTTATTAACCAAAAATCTGGACATGCATTTTGTATAAAACTCTTGCGTGTACGAAATATTTAGAGTTTATATCTAGAAGGTGAAAGAAATCTTGAAGACTTGATTTGAAGATCCTTTATGAAGGAAATAAATCTTCGACATTTGTTTTACCTGCCATATTTATAAAATATATGATATATATACAAGCTAAAGCAAGTCTTGGAAATTTCATTTGAAGATCCTTTGCGAAGAAACCAAATCTCCAAGATTTGTTTTACATTCTAAATATATTTTTTACCTTCTATTTTATTATTTACTATAACGCTTGTCTTTCCCAGGATTGCTTACAACATATTTACATTTATATTGTACATTGTAAACTCTTATCTTACTAATTACTTAACTCAATACCTTAATACCTTAAGGAAATATTAACTTTACCTTCTAAGTATAAATTCTACAAACTAGTATTTCCAATACATTTAGCATTAGAGTTTTACACTGAATGGATATTGTACATATTTGCATGCAGACGGGGTAATCTCAAAGAAGTGAGGAAGAAGCGAAACGTTGGAAGCTAGTGCAACGTTTTACTATTAAAAATACAATAGAAGCCCGAAGAATTACAAATGTGTCGACTAATCATCGTTCAAAATCTAAAATTTCGAAACACCCCGTATAGAAAGGGAGATGCAGCCAGCAGACTGCGTGAAATATTAGGATGGATTCTGCATTCTCGAGACTCGCGTGTACCAGTCCGCGTAACAATGTCACCCCCAGGGGTGAGAATGGTACACCCTCGAATGGCGAAGGGTCGCCATCCACTTTTGAATTACTCTAGATTGTACGGGCGAGGGAAATCAGCTGGGGTGACAACTAGTCTCAGGTTTCTATAGGGTGTCTCTCTGAACTTTTCGTATCTTTTCTTTTGATATCGAGCTTCTCACAGTGTAACCAATCGTATACAGAGTGTCTTACCTAATTGTTGATAACAGAAATTAATAAAAGATTAATAGAAATAAATATAAATTATACAAATTACGTACATGGATAATTATGTAAATTTAGAATAAATTATAAGAATATACAATATTTTTGTAAAACCAAGTTCATGTTTTGTCGAATGTTATTGTGTATTTTTAAATATATCTATATCTTTTCTTATAAAAGCAACGAAAAAGATTATATTATTATCTATGTACACAGTAGTAGTAACAGTACAATTCTTATTTCATTTTATTTCATTTTTTGGCGAAACTTGAAATAAAAATTTCACTCTTACTACTACTATGTACATAGATAATGATATAATCTTTTCCGATGCTTTCACAAGAAAAGATATAGGTAATAATTTAAAGACATAGACACTTCTGAGTGAAATAACTTCTCTTGCAAAGCTTGGATGATATTTTATACGTATGTAATGCTTATATGACCTGTTACACGTTCCTATTAATTGACAACATGCAAAAATCGCAGCCTACTGCGTTATGACTTTTGGATCAAATTACATTGATCGTATAAAATCGAATACCGCATGTTATTTCCGATTTATGTATATATATAATATGTAGATTATAATAAAATATGATCGTATTCGGAAGAAATGTATCCGGACCATTGAAACATACATAAATTTTATTGCATATGAAAAGCATTATATTATACTTCCTACTTTCTTATGCAAATGGTCAATCATTATATAGAGGGTCAATATCTGTATACAGAGTGTTTCAGTATTGATGGCACAACCTGGAGGGGGTGATTGTACATGAGAAAACCGTCTTCGTATTGCCCTGTATATTACCCTAGACCATTGTAGACTATGGGTCCTTTTACATTTGTGGTTTAAGATTAAGTTAGGTTTAAGACAATTGATTAATAATTAATCTCTTTTTTAAATTATTTAACTGCTTTAAGTCGAAGGAGAATGGCAAAGTGACGGTACACGAATCTTCCGCTTTCCTCCACTTGTTCCTAACTATCTCTCTAAGAAAGCCTTTGCCAAGGCTTCACCGTATGGTTTAGACACAACAGAGATATTTGTCCGTTTCTCGCTTTCCCGTCGAGTTTTATCAAAGAAACAACTACCTCCGTTTTATCGAAGGAACGCTGCTAAAAAGAAAAGTACCATTTGTTTCTGTCCAATGAAATATATATACCAGCATTGCACAACCTAACCTCAATTTCTAATCCTAATCTATCCATTTATGGACGATCCGTAAGCGGTCACATTCCAATTCATCTTTGCGAACCCTCTAACACTAACCTTACAAGGCCCGGTTTCAAAGTTTAATTTAAAATTATACATTCATTGTTATTTCTGTTGTTCAACTTTATATATATTCTTTATATATATTCTTATATTATCTGATTAATCAATTTCTCAACATTCTTCTTCGCTTCCTTCTTTTATTAAGAAAAATTCATCGCCTTGCTTATTTATCGCGACCGATCATTCGACCGGTCGACAAATTTATATCTTTTTCTAAAGTTCTCTGCCTGGGACCTTAGCTCTGAACTCAAGTAAGATCTAACCACCTATAGTTGTATACAGCTAAATATGGTATGTGTTTGGCTTGGTCGTAAGCGCTTGAATAATCTGACAGAGTGCATGTCAGGTAACGCATAAACACAACGGAGTCTTGTCGGAGACTCTCAAGAAATACTTTTCAAGAATATACTGCCTCCACAATGAGTTCTCTATAGCTAAAACGAAATCTAAATGCAGTATCATTTTGTGAGTCACAAAGTACAGATAGAAGCCTATGAGAAATCAACTACGACAAGGAGCGAACAAATCTCATAATATTCTAATAATATTCTCATAATAATCTAATGTTATAAAAAATATATGATGTCGTCTAAAAGACTCAAGGTTGATATATCAGAAGAGATAAGATATTGGAAAATAAAATAGCATCCATCCAACGAGTCTCTTGAAATGCAACGTAATTCATTCAAGACGTTTTTCGATGAAACAGATAGCTAACGAGTTATTTTAGATAGTACTTCTTATTGATTCACCCAGTATAATATATGTATAGAGTAAGATATATTAACAACTATATATATTCAAGACCACTATACATATAAAGAAGAGAATCTTTGACGTAAAACGGTTGAGTATAATATCATTACATAATAAATATATTCGTATAATTAATAGCAAGCCAGTGGTTTCATTTTTCGAACGAACTTTACAGCCAGACCACTCTGAAGCTTCAATGAAGTTCCTACTTTAAAAAATGGTTTAACTTCTGCCAGCTTGTACTGTAATATTAAAAAGCTCGACTGCACAATTAGTTTCTCGTTCCTTTCTGTTTTTTTCTAAAAAATTTCAATGCGGTCTGCGTAGCTTGACCGCGATAACAATTATCTTCCATCCCCTCAAGTAGGAAAAAAAGGAAGAAAGGGGAGGTTTGCAATTATGTCGGCTCCATGGTGGAAAACGAGGAATTGTATTGAGTATTCGCATACTACAAGATGAAATGAATTTCTGCTGTTCCATAATGACTGTGGCAAATTAAAAAAGAAATGGGAAAACGTAATTTTATTAACACTAACCTTACCAGGCCCGGTCAAATGACTGGTTTCAAAATTTAATTTAAAACTGCACATTCATTGTTATTTCTTTTGTTCATCTAACTTTATGTAAATTCTTATATTATCTGATTAATCAATTTCTCAATTTTTGCTAATTTTACATATATTGTTACTTCCTTTTTTATTCATTTAGCTTTATGTAAATTCTTATATTATCTGATTAATCAATTTCTCAATGTTTGCTAATATACGAATTTAGATGAACAGTTAGATGAAAGTTAGATGAACAAAAGAAATAACAATGAATGTAGAATTTTATGTTAAATTTTGAAACCGGTCATTTGAACAAGAATTTAATTACAATTTTTCTAACCACACGCTGATTCATCCGATCTTCTCACTTGTCCTTCCATACATTATTTTTATGCTATCCTTAATCTAGTTACACATACTAAGAATCTACGCTAGATGTTCTTCCTATTCCAAAACTATTGTTTCCACAAGCCACCTCTATTGTTAACAGTCTGCTTATTGCACCTTCTAATCTTTGGTATTTCTTCCATCACTTTTTCCCTTATTCTTTCCATCTTCTTTAATTATTTCTCCACCCATTCCCATCATTCATCCCTTAGAATCTTTTGCACACTTGCGTTCATTCCTTCTACTGCTGTGCAGTGTTCCACTAGATACTAGATAAGAAAATTAAAAGCTAAAAAGAAACGAACAAAAGTATGATTAATCGACAGGAACGTATTCTCTAATTCCACGTTATTAAAAGAGCTAAGAACGGATGTATCGAATGATCATGAACAGTATTTACGTGTGTACGATTCTGCTTTTCAACGTCTATCGGATAAAGTCCCTCTAAGGCCTGTTTTACGCGGAGATGAGATCGTGAACTGAATGAAGTTGACAGCCCCAGATGCGAATATCTACGATAAACCAAACAGCCACATTTGTTTGTCCACATTTTCCAACCAGACATCCTTCGTTTGTACATCCTTCAAAAAAGAGTTATCGGTTTTTTAGATCTTTGTTTGGTGAAGAATCTTGGAAGAATGTAGTATGAGTGACATAAGGAGCAACGTAACCAAGTCCATTTCAAGGCCGACCGGCTGAACTTAATAAATACGTATATTATGCCACTACAAGTTGCCGAACTACATACACTGTAACACGTATAATGTATCATGAAACCTAAGTGTCGATGCATGCATCGCAACATGTTTCAATGCGTATAGGGGCCTTTACTACTAAATATAATTTTTCTCCGATTAAATCTCTCGTTCTTCTTGATTTCAAATGGACTTCAGGAATTTTCTGTCCGCCTCGGGGAAAATTTCCCTGACAAAGACGAAGAACCGCGAAACGCGAGCGCAGCGACTGTGCCAGTGGTGGAAAAACCGATATTTTCTTCTGCTTTTTTCCCTTCTGCTCTTCCTCGGTCACAACGGGGTCGTCGATTGTCCCGGTAGAAAACGCAACTACGTGGTATTCCGAAAAAAAAGAAAGAAAAAAAAAGAAGGAAGTCAGGAGGATTCATGGAATAAGAGCTTTGCAGAATGCACTGGATGCTTTCACTTCGTGGTTGATCCATTCATTTCTGACTGTGTCGATTTCCTTTATTTGACTGTGAAATTCGTCCAAATCTCGCAACCAAAAGCCCAGCAGAAAAGAGGATGATTCTACGTGGAAAAATAAGTTCAGAACATACAACTGTTTCCTATATGACATTTCGTTTCTCAGAAAATTAAATTGAAATATTTTTTTAAAAAATCATTGTTTTGCAAGATTTTTTAATTGTTTGATGAAATGTATCTAGTAGGTGCTTACACATATGTAAACATTCTTCTCGAGTTTTAACAATTTAAGAATTTCTAAAATAAAATGTACAGTACGTGGATATGAAATATGTTTCGTTACACGTTCTCCACTATTCAATACAACGCAAAGCAAATGGTTAGCCGTGCTCTTCACTAAGTAATTCGTCATCTATTATTTATCACTGAGCCGACTACTGTTAATTGTGCAACAGATATTCCAATAATCCCCATTCAGATCGAAATCACAGAAGCATCATCAGTAGATGATACAAAAACTACAAAAACTTCTGCTAAAGCTAACACTCCAGCTAACACAAGTGGAATATAATTCCATATATATATATGGAATGTATAATCGAAAGATAAGCAAATTTATTAAACACGTACGACCTATGTATTGAAAATTATAGCATATTTAGAGTTCCACGACAGAAATAAGAAGATATATTAGCATAACAGTTAATAACCCGATGCATTATGTATCTCATAGCGGAGTAGAAGAGAAAAGAAACCCGGAAAGCAGAGGAATACCAGTTAAAGTAACCCGATTAGTCTAACTCTAAGTGGAAGAAAACCGTAAACTCGGAATAATAAATCTGTTTTATATTTTCTAGTGATTTCATTTTTCCACGAGAAAGATCAATGGCCCAGTTTCGGACGTGCTTCATAAATAAATCTTCCTTAGAATTTTCTGCTGTTGTTGCCGATTAAAAATTGCGTAACGGAATCGCACCATCTTGGCGACAATATGCTTCGACCCAGATTCGAAGGATTTACCGCGGACCCCATCATTTTTCCTCCTATTTCTTCCGCAAACTTTTAAGGCGTTTTCGCGGGGTGAACGTCGATTGACCTGAATCGCGCGCGCCTGGAAAAACGAAGAACAGTGGCATCACAAAGTAGTTTAGAGTTCTGGTGACGATGGAAAGTCAAGATACGAAATCACAGAAGAATCCTGTACAGTCATTGCGGTTAACAGGTAGACTGCCATGCGAATTTATATATATTTCACCTTGGAAGCCACACTAAATTCAAATATGTGCACAACTGATAGATGGACGAAGGAGTATAAGCCTGAATTACTAGCTTTGTAGAGAAGCGCCTATAACAGATAAGGTGTTAGATTTTCAACGTAAAAATTGGTAACATACAGTGGCAGACAAGAAGAAAGTTTAAAACAAATTATGTATAATAATTACATATACTACATTATTGGTACCTTTGTTGTACTAAGTTAAGCATTTTTTGTCATGTTAAAGACAGTCATGTGTATTATATTTATTTATAATCTAATTGTCCTTATCGATTGTAACTCTGCTTTCCAAAATTATGCTGTTTTTTCGTACCGCTTATCCTTTAATTTCTTTCTGTCCTTCACTGCCTCAACATTTACTCAAGACTATATGTACATTATACTCGATTCAGAAACCTCATTTTTTTAAAAACGTTAGCTCTTATACTAATCCCAGCTTGACTTATATTTATTTGACCAAATAGTGTTTGTGACAATTAACCCTCCGTCTGCAACTTTATTTTTACTGTCGTCTGCACACTGGGTCTTTTATGCCATGCAGTTTCTTCTAGGTCTTCGTGTTTTAAGAAATCCTAAAAAATTCTTGAATGCTCTTCCAAGTTTCTAGAATATTATTAGGCGTTACTTTGATTGTTTTAACCGCTTGACATACAAATGAAATGGAACTTGATACGCATTAAAAATACCATTCCATATATTGTGGATTTTGTCCAAAGTCCACAATCACTTAGTTGCCAACCCAATAGTTCAAAATAAAAATACGTATAATTCTTTGCGTCTAGAAGACGTCAACGCCTAAAATGACGTACGAAAGAAGTGAATGAGACGTCTTTGAGTGCTAAAATTTCAACAAAGATATGAAAAGAATGAAACATTGCTCACAAATACAGCAGATACAGGGTTAAGACGTTTTGCAGTAATAATTCGAATAAAGTAAAAAACAGTAATGTAGAATATATTAGCGTACTTATGTTGTTGTGATCATAATTTGACTTATACTCTTTTGCCTGCTCATCAGGGAATAAAATTGTAAACTGCAAGAAAGTCTGATCGTAGCAAAATCTCCAGGAGGCAATGTCGGAAAAGAATCGTCCGGAGGTCACACGTGTGTTCATTGACGCACACGCATGGCAAACCGACGGATCGTCCGCGAGAATGCAACGACGCAGAAAGCGAAAAAACGAATCGCTGTGACGCGTGAAGGATGCAGAGCAGGATGCAACGAACGAACGTGCAATTCCAGCGAGCGATTCGGTTTCCTGGACAATTCGTCGCGATCGTACAAACGCTTGTTTCATCTATTTCCTCTTCTTATTCATTTTGAACAAATAGTCGAAGCCCTAAGAAACAATATATTAAAATATTAACTGAATGATTGTGTATAATTATTCAAATATACTCAAATGCATTCTATATTGAATATAGATAGTCGAACAAATTTTAATCAATTGTACTCTTCTAATAATAACGTTTGTAATATAGATTTCTTGCGGTAGCATAAACTAAAAAGGTTGTCGAATCCTAACCTTACTTCGTAATAAATACAGTAGCGATGGAAGAAAGTTTATAGAATAAGAAGTATAAAAAGGCACTATAATTTTGCAAGATGCATTTATATTTAATAAGAGCAACAAATAAATAACCATGATATGTTAAACAATTTTTAACACACCAATTACTCATGTTCATAATGCATCAATTTTTAACTTTCTTTTATCCGTCATTGTATATTCTTAATAACATTAATCTTATAGTTAAGATTATTCCCCTAATTTGTTTTAAACGAATAAATGTGCTTCAATACCTGTTTGTTAGACCTCGTTGGATATGTCGGATAAATTTATTTTCGTACTTGTTACGATCATATAGAGCAGTGGAATAAAAATGTATCCACGATATTTCTCCATAAACGGGGAATTTAATTTACAACGTAGGAGAGATCGGTTCGTGTACGTCAGCGGTAAATCTCGCGAGCTTCTGATTTTCCGTTAGTCGTCGCCCCGGTAATAAACCTAGTAAGTTTCCTAATTCAATCTGCCCCCCCCCCTCTCCCTTCGCCGTTGATGATAAATTCTGCAAGTCTGAGATTCGATTTGATATCTACGTCACAACTTAATGCGAAGTTGATGATTCTTAAACGTCGTATATTCGCATTTAAAAAACATTAAGGACACGGTGGGTAGATACAAAAATTATTAATTCTGAACGTGAATCTTTCGAAAGTTGAAATTAAATAACACACAATAATTTAATGCCACATACAGTTACTAGATTTCTAATTTTCTAAACTCTCTTTATCCTGTATATCTCTTAATTATTCCATTCTACACTCTGTGATACATAATTTTTAATTAAAACTCTGTTATACACAATATTCAATTAAAAATAAATTTCTTTAATTTATGAAGGCAGAGATCGCTATTCCGCCAATAGATTTCTCTCGCTAGATTTTAATTTTCTAATAAATATCCGTTCAGTCGTTTATTAACTTCCAAATCGCCCCTATGATGTTCAACAATAACGTCGGTTAATTTTTACGAAAATAAGTACCGCGGTATTAATGTCTAGGGACTTAAAATTCCCCGATAATCCTTATATTAGCGTGCGCTCTTTCAATCGCGTACCCAACGATTCGTTAATTAACGAGGCGTCCCGTCGATTGAAAAATTTCGATTTTAATGAGCTCCGCATACCGAGGAATCTTAGACAAGAAGCCCCCTTCCGTCGTCATTTCTTTCCCATGCCGTGGACCATGCCTCTACTCGTATACGCACGAAATATGAAAGAAAAACATCATGCAATCATAAGAGAGAAGTTGAAGAAACTTAGTGTACGAGTATCGAAAAATAAATTAATATAGCAGATTCAATAGAGATGCTTTCCAAACATTTTGATTAAAAAATGTGTTTCAACGCAAAGGATTTTTCTAAATCCTTATTACAATGAGAGATATTAAGGAGGAAAAATTCAATAACGCGAGAAACGGAACGTGTATAATAAGATAATTTATCGTTATCCAGACGTATTCAATTAAATCGTTTCACAGATTTTCCTAATGTAATTATTAATGCACTAATTGATATTCATGAGGAAATATGAATGAAACTAGCAAAATGCTATCGACATATCAATGATATCTTAACTTGAAGAAGGATACAAAACAAATCACTTCAATCATCTCTGTTCCATTTATCGATATCAGAACGATAAGTATATGTGTAACTATCAATTAGTTATCGCTACAATATCGATAAATCGAACATTAGATGCCTGAACTACAATGTACAATATATTACAGTATAATTATTATCTTTAAGGTAAAGTTATTACCGATATGTCGAATTACCGATATTTATCGATAATTATATCGATAGTAGCTGTAGATGCAAGATACATATCTGTAACATGCATAATTAAGTCTGTTTTACATCTATTTGCATAGAATAATCGTTGAATGTTCATATATCTCTTCTAAAATGATAAAATAATGCACGAATGATAAATACTTTTGCATAATACATAAATACAGCATATTTTTTTATTTCCATGTCGATTTCTCGACAACACCATTCCGTTTTCATGCGATAACGTTGGTACAAGACAAAATCGATTAAACAGTATCCTACACACACATAACACGCACGTTTGTCTATATATATATATATATACACTATATACATGATGGGCACGTAGATACGTCATCGCGGACATGCAAAAGAATGAAACTGTTTTATCTCCATCAGAAAGAAGTAGCGAAATTGTCGAATGCTATTTCATCCAAAATATCCTAAAAGACAACGCCCCTTTTTTAGACGGAAAGAAAGATTGATTAGCTTTGACCACCATAAAGGATATAATTTCTGGTCGATGTCTACATCTCGCTCGTCCTTGATCTCATAACCTGCAAACATACTAATAACTGATAGGGAAAAAAAGGCAGAATTTAATAGTCCTGTTACGCCACCTTTTTACGCGGTCAATTCAAATGGACCTCAGGATTAATAGTAAATAAATTTATAATGAAGAAATCAAAATGAAAGATATATGAAAAAACATATAATGTAAAACAAAGTTCACTTAAAAGGTATTACAGAAAATCTTCAAAAAATAACTCAAAAATATAAATAAACAATGTAAGTCTATAGAATCTGTATGAAAAATTACGAATTGATCATTTTAATTATTCTAATATTTCTAGTACTTCTTTCATACCTTGTAAACAATGATTGCAAAGTATTTTATTTTTATTTCACCCTGACCAATATCCTTATGAAAGAATAGCCATCGTTTAGAAAATCAACTAACAATAATAACAAAGCTAATCGATATATTGTGATATAGAGTCAAAGTAAAGAAAAAGTTATACCATTATAAAAAATATAACAAGAAAGGTTGGAATATTTCTGAATCTGTCAAACCAATCTACAAAGATATTCTACAATTTATGTGATTTAATGGTCATCACGATAAATTCAGTGTCCCTGTACAATTTGAATAAATTTTAAAAATAATTACGCACATAAGATTAAGAGTACCGACGTTTTGGAACAATGAGGCAGATGATGAAGAAAAATAACAATATCAGATCATAATCTCGATCCCTAATGTGAGAAATGAGAACAGTTTACCTGATAGAATTATTCGTCGAGTGTAAAAGAATTAAAGAATGGGTAAATAGTGGTACAGAACCAAGGGACCGTTAGATTGCATCTAAATTAATGATGAAAAGCTGCGGAGAATAATTAATATGCTGTTGAGTAACCTTCACCGTATCCAACAAGAACCGTAGCTGTCAAGTGAAATTCAAGCTTGAGACACTTGTGCGTTCGAAAAAGAAAAAATGGCACCAATGTATCATTTTTCCGTTTAATTAAACAAACTTAAAAGTGTCGAAATATGAAATTAAATTTGATGTATACGAATAACCGAAATTTTTTCATAATTTGTCAGTAATGGTTGGCTTCAATTCGTAGATTCACCCCACCCAAAAACAATTGGTTAAGTCACGATGGCATCATGAATATTCCTTGTAGGATTTTAACTCATTCGAAATATTACAAATAAAAACAATAAAGATTGTTTTAATTTCTGTCTATTCGAAAATTTCTATTAATACAACAGAATATGAAATTTGTTTAGAGTCATATAAAATTTGTCAAAGAGATAAATATTTATATGTATGTAAAAGATCTAATTATTGTTTAAACAATTGTTACTGCAGCGTGATGCATTCTAGAAACAATTCTTTCGAATAAGAAGCCTGAATCCTGCTACGATTCTTCAATTTTTATATTTTAATCTATCTCTTATCTTACACGCCAATGGATTTTTCAAATATTCTCCAAATTGCAGGTATTTTTTAACGTTAGAAAACTACTATTTCGGTTCGGTAAAATGATCGAAAAAATGTAACTGTGTTAAAGAGTGAAGAGCTCGTTGAATGGCCACGGTTTTTAGATGAATTCGCTAATGAATCGATGGACCAACGACGGTCTCGAAACTCGATTAAATTCTCCTAAAGCGGTCTGTCCCTAACGACTGGGGAATCAAACTGTCGCTCTGCTTTCGCTGCAAGTTTATCACGTCAAACGTTATATTCTAACCTTGATTCAATGAGCATTCTCGATATTTGTCACGCAATAGGATTCTCGAGAAGGGGGCCGAAAATTTTGCAAGGATACGCGCCAAATCTTTTCTAGGTCATTCCACAGGGACAGGACGTGCACAGTTCCACAGCTGATTTTACTGATCGAGCCAAGAAAAATTCACAATGCCATGGATCATGGTGATGAATGTAGAAATTGAAATTTTCGACATAATAAAAATTTACTTACCAAAACTAATCACTGATAATTTACCGCGGAACTGAACGCGAACTCGTCACAGAAATCACAGCACTGAAACCACGCCAAAACAGCCCCTATGAACGACTGATTTTTATCGAACTGGCCGCGGCGAAATGCAGCTCGTACTGCCACATTGCCATCTTCCAGCGACTCTCTAAACCATTCCACGTTCATCGAATAGCGACGCGATGCCGGGATCCTTTAATTTTTCTTGCGCATGCTTCGTAACTCTTCAAATTTAACCTGTTAACCGGGGAAGAGATTACTGAATATTTAAATGAACAATATTTTGCATATAATAATTATTTCCACGCCTCACTTCAAATCTGTCAAAGATAAATTATGTTGTACTTATATTTCCAAAGATTAAAACCCAGCTAAATATGTTTTGTCTTAATTAACCTGTTAACTGGGAAAGAGTTGAATTGTCACTTAAATTGTCAATCTTTTGGACATAATAGTTATATTTTTGTCTCATTTCATTTCTGTTGGAAATAAATTATATCACATTAGTGTATATTTCTAAAGATTGAAACCAATTTAACTAAAATTGACTTGTTTTCGTTGACTTATTAATCTCTCGGAACATTTCTTAATGAAAAACTAGTATAATTGTGAAACTAAGAGTTGATAAAGAGAAATTAATTCCAATTTAATCAATCTTAATTTTTGCAAATGCAAATATGAGATAACTTATTAACAGAAATGATACGAGGTTCATAAATAAAGAAAATATTGTATCCCAAAAATTAGAGCCTACCGATTAATAGGTTAACCTTCTTTTATCTGTGCATAACAAATAATACAATAAAAAATGATTAGTATTATAGAGAATAAAAGAAGAATTTTACACATTACAATAAAAATTACCTGTTGTAGATATATAAATTTTCGGTTCTTCTTTATTGAAAAATCTTTAGTTATTCTTTAAATATAATGCGGATAATTTTAAAACATGATCATAAAAAGAACAAGTAGTTATTAAAAATGCATATTGTGTTTCTTTTTCGAGTATTTGTCCTGATATTTCTTCGCTATTTAAGTAACTCCAATCGCACCCATATGCTATACTTTCGTGTTCATTATACTCGCCAATAACAGATGGTATTTCAGTGTTTTCGCAGTCGACTATTCTAAATCCGCTATACATGCAAGCAGCCAACAAATATTTCCGCTTAAAGGGATCCCATTTTAAACGCCAAATACCGCCGCCCAGATTGATATTTGAAATTGGTTGCTTCAAGTTTCTCGTATCCCATAATCTCAATATTTCATCATAACTAAAACATTGTGAGAGTTTTATTCAAAATTGTTATCTTATTAACATTACTATTCTATAGTAGAACTTCATTTATTGAACTAAATGAATTTCTGCTAATTGAATCCATTTATTTGAATATAAATTATTATATGAACGGAAAATCATAAATAGCGGAGAGAATCGATGAATTATTATTGCATCTTTCAATGAGTTCAGATAAATGGAGTTTTAGTATACTTTAACCTTTACAGCACCTTCCAGATGATAATAAAAATTCTCTCGCTGCATTACTATGAATACTTGTAACGCCTGCACCATGAACTTTATTTGAAACCCGAGTCTTTATCCTCGTATCAATACATTGAAATTTACAGTCATCGCCACCTTAAATATAATTATTGTTAATTTTTTAAATAAATTTTGATTTCATTTACTTCCATACCGCTATATATGATGTTTGTGTTCCAATAATTAAAAGCTGCAATCCATGCTTCAAATCCATGTGCTGACCATGAATTAATTTCATTAAGTTCATTCTCGTTTAACTCAAACAATGAGACGAAACCTTTTGAGTCGCTAACTACTATTTTTAAACTGACTTCATTCATCAATCTTCCGGTACACCAATCTAAAGATAATGCAAGTACTTCATCGCCAACTCTCTTTTGCACTAATAATTCTAAAGTTATCTTTTCGTTGTCATTTTTAAGTTCATAAATTTGTAAGTGCCCTAAAGAGTTTACAACACCGAGTAAAATTTTATTTTGTAATGTAACATGCGCCCATTTCATATCCAATACAGCGGGTACTTCTAATTTTTGCAATATTATTAAGCGTCCATTTTGTACAATTTGAAATAGATAAATTCTTCCTAAACGTTTTGATGACACATTGGATGGTAAATTCTCGTCTTTCATTAATTGATACGTTCCACAAACAAATACATCTTTGAAGGAATCTATTGGGCACCATTCAACTGAATCAGCGGAAAATTCTGTATCGAAAGTATCCAAAGTACGGAACATGCTTGACTTTCTGTAATCTGTAACACGAAATGATAAATTTGAAGGTTCTAAGCTAAAAACATTAAAATTATTTTAAGGGAGATATTATGGAATTCACACGCAAAAATCTTTATTTGTATAAATATTACAATTAATGAAAACTATATATAAATACGTCATACAGTATTTAAATTATTACAAATTCAAAATTTTTAAGGTTGCACGCAATTACATTTGTATGTAATGTTGTATTGCTATTTCCAATTATGTTTACTATTCTTATTACTCTTATTAAAGATAAAAATTTGTTTGAAAACATTTGATATGAAGTTGGTTTCTGTTAAATATTATTAATAAACGTTTAAAAATTGTGATAAATATTTATAAAAACCCTATTTGATCTATTTATTTGCATTGAAAACTTGACATACATATAACTTGTACTTTTTGGTCTGAGTGTGTTGTTATTATTGAGATCATATCATAATTAATTTTTAGGAACAAGACATGATCATCATTTCTTATACATAGTAAATTCATACATTTCTGAGCAAAGATCATTTACATGTTATAGGAACTTTTCATCTTCTCACTTTAAATATTTTCATAACACATAGTTATTTAAGTACGTCACAATATACTCATACAAATCTTATTCTAAATATATACTGTTAAGATTTAATACTATATTGGTTCTTTGTAACTTGATTTCATCAGTTTCTATTTACCTTCATTGCATTTGAGTAATATATTTGTACTATCAATAACGTAATTAAAACTTTTGCTTTAAAATTATTATGTAAAATTGATACATACATTCTTCATTCTTAATATAAAATGCATTATCAGATACATTTCAATAATCAGTCATTATTATCAGAGGCTATATATAAAAGAATAATTTCGGCTATGGAATATGTTATGTATTCATTATTCGCATAAAATTAATTACCTTATAACTAATAAACTATAGCATCTAATGGCTACTTCCATTGTACTTTCTTTGATAACATAAAAAGGAATAAATAATTTGTTACTTTATAAAATAAATATATAATGATGCATAATTTTTTAAACGAGTTTTTAAAAAATAATTAAAATTACTTCCTATGTTTAATTAATGACTATTATTCACACTAATGATCTTTTTGTTCAATTAAAAATTGAAGTTTGAGGTAGATAAATTGTTATCTGATTCTTTCATCTTTTAAGATGCATATGCAGTATCATCTTTGGCAAAAAATATATAAGATATTTTACGCTATACTTCTTGAGTACTTGGTCAGTTACAGATTATTATGTGTAAAAATTATTTTAAATTTTTGCCCTATTGACGAGCGCTTTTTTCAGTTTCAACTAAACATTCCCTAACTAAGATACGTGCATGTACAATACCACGCTTAATTTTTTCTATAGAAGTACGACTGCCAGCATAGGTAGGTCTAACCTCGTGACCAAGTTCTTCTATGACATTAAGCAGCTGTATATACTTTGATTGACCAGGTAGAGAAGGAACAGTTTGTTGAAGAGCTCTTGGATTTGGTACATTGAGTAATGGCTCTTTAACCTTTGATGAAACTTCTACATTTCCTCGTTCCTCTTCCATCTTCTCTAACTGTCTTTTTTTTAAATAAATATCCTAACAAATAATTTATGAAGAGAATCTAAGTTATAATAAGCTAGATATCACAAAACGACTGTTACAATTTCATCAATGTACTACTTATATCTCGCAAATATATTAATTTTTAATATACGAAAAGCAAATGTAGTTCATATAAAAAATACAATTTTTAGAATTGAAGACAATCATGCGAGAAGATTTTAGTATGATCAGTGAAATTAAAATAAACATAAATATAACCTTCAATTAAATATGTAATTATATTTTACATTTTATATGAAACTCACCTTAACGAATACGTTAGTAAAATTTTACACGGTAAATAAATAAGTACAAATAAAAATTAAGCGTAATATTCAAAAAATTCTTAAATCTATTGACTTCTATCCTTCGCCGCTATTGTACATACTATTACATACATATGTACACGTATCTGAAATTTTAACAGCGCTTTGTGGAAAGGCTAGAAACTACATTCCGTTGCATGTAGCGCCAAATTTAAATTACATATTCTACTGCAAATAGAATATATAAATTTGATTTAGGGGTATAAAATTAATAGACAATATTGTACAAAACTGTTTTTTTTTATTTAGTTATACCTTGCAATCGGTAATATTCAAGGATTATACTTTTCGTAGGTACATTTTGTTTGATCAATTTCTTTTTCTTGCATGTATATTATAGATAATTACTAGGTACCCATATCTCAACCAAAAAATGCAGTAATAAAGTTTCCTTAGAAAATATAAATGAAGGCTCTTCACAGTGTACAAATTCTCCCTGCCTAATATTATATTGCCTACTTACTAATCGAGAACTTAATGTGAAGGAATAATTCCTTCATAATTTGAATCTTTACATAGAAAATGGTCATCTTTACATTCTTTCTAATAAAAATAATCAACTAAAGTGAAAAATGAATCTTTTCCGTGTCATTTAATTTATATCCAATATTATGCGCTATTGATTGATTAATTTTCTTTAGGCATCCACAAAAGTGCATATCTTAAATCATTTTATTGATTATTGAAAATGATATTAAGTTATACAGCTATTACTTTCTTAATCTTTCCATTATTTAAAACAACTAGCTGCTCATACTTTCTTTTATTAAACATACAAACTAGTAAGATCATATAATAGGAAATAATAATTGTTATATATTCTATACACGTTTTTGTGGATGCTAAGACACTCCCTTTAAAATATACTGTTGTACTGCATACAATGTACATAGTATTAATTTGTAAAATAATCGACTAAAAATCTAATCACTAAGTATATCGGCAGATCATTGCCGTGCGTTATGTTCTGTTTCTAGCAGACATTCTCGTACAAGAATTCGAGCATGCTGAATACCCATCTTCAGGCGTTCAGCTGCGCTGCGACTTCCAGCATAAGAAAGGCGAATGTCTCTTCCAAGCTCCTCGATAATAACCAGTAACTGAGCATATTTACCCTGACCAGGCACAGTAGGAAAGTTTATTGTACTGGATGGGCTAGCTTGCGCTACTTGAACAGTTTGAACATTTTGCAAATTTCTTGGATTTGGCACAGTGATCACAGGTTCAGGGATTCGAGGAATTTCTGGTACCTTTGGTGGTGGTGGTGGATCATTTAATTTCGTTATCGTTATTTCATTTAATTTAGCCAACTCGGTTAATTTTGCCATTTCTGCCATTTTCGAATATTCAGGCATCTTTGTAATGTCATTTTGCATATTTGCCATTTTAATCATCTCGGTCATTTTCGTTTTTTCATTCATCTTTGCAATTTCTTTAGCCATCTCGTTAATTTGCGCAATTTCATTTAATTTTGTTATATCATTATTATATTTCGCCATTTCCGTCATCTTCACCATTTCGTTAAGTTTGGCTATCTCATTCATTCTTTGAACTTCATTGATTTTTGCCATTTGAGACATTTTCATCATTTCATTCATCTTCGCAATTTCGTTAATTTTCGTGATATCATTGTATTTAGCAATTTCTGAAAGCTTTACCATTTCGTTCATCTTGGCAATCTCAGACATCTTTGCAATTTCTTGCATCTTCATGTATTCTGTTGTCTTGGCATACTCTGCCATCTTTTCCATCTCGTATCTTTTAGCCATATCCTGAGACATTTTATTCAATTCAGTCATTTTGCTGAACTCCGCAAGTTGTGCCATTTGAACTATATGTTCTGGTACTTTTCCTCTTTCCATCATTTGTTTCAATTCTGCAGAGATTTTATTCATATTCATCTCTGACATTTGAGCTATCGTAGCTGCATCTGGCATTTTAGACAACTCAGCAATTTTTGAAATTTCCCTTGCTAAGTTCTCATCTAAGCAGCGCTTCTTTTTAGCACGATGCCTGGCCATGCGCTGAGCTTCCTGCATTCTTCTTATTGCTGCCTGCTCTTCTGTCTCTTTAGCTCTAGCGTTCTTCATTCTCTCAGCAGCAGTATATAATCTAATAGCACGTTCCTCTAATGTTTCTTCCTTCAATTTTTGTCTTCTATATTCACGCATTTCTCTTACCTTTTTAAGGTAAGATTTTTTCTTAGCCTTAGGCATAACATGCAATTAAGCACTGTATGGATATCATCATCTATATGGACTCTCATTTTTGTCAATTTCAAATACCAAACCTTTCAGAAAATATACTTTGTGCATGCGTTATTGGTTAAGCGTAACTAATTTTGCTTTCCTTTTGCTATTTCTACTAATTGTTCTTACATATTTCTTCATATATAAAGTGATCCTTATTATTACTCCTTTACTTTGGAAATTATCTGCAATAAAAAAGAAAATCATAAAATTGGTTAGAATACATCTGATCAGACATTTCCATAAAAGATAAGAATGCTTCATTTACATAATATCAAGTAGAATAAACATTGTTATCGCTCGTTTTGTTTGGGCGCGATTAAATTTTAGAATGTCGTGATTACGAACCTACGAAAATTCTCGTTTAAACAAGATTAACGGTAATAACGTTTAAAAATTTTGTCGGCACCAGGAAAGAAAAGGACATCAACCTGGACTCTCTCTTAAGAAACACTTAAACTGCTTTTATTTAACGTATAGAAAGTGAATAACGTGAATATTAATTGGTATGTCTAAAAAAGACGCGGGTAACAAGCTCGAAAAAATTTCATAGCACGTGCGCAAAAATCGAGCGGCGAATACTGTTTTCGAAATACGTATGTATGTAGGTGTTATATCGTGCGTGTGCGTGCTCTGCTACCTGTGCCCCCGCGTCGATTTCGTGTGTGTGCGTGTGTCTCCCCAAAATTCGAAAGAAGAGCGTCGTCAAGTAGCACGCAACGCGCATGCGCGTCAATCTAAGAACGCCGTCTTCTCTGAAACGTTCACCAATCACAACAATGGCGGATGCAATTCGGTCAGTTCACTGAAACGCACGATTAACCCGGTGCGAGGCTAAATCACGTCTTCGACCGTTGCCATTTTATAATAGCATCTTCTTTATGGTGAAACACATACGTCGTTATTGTTTCTAGGTGAATTGATACGGTTTTTCTTAAGATATATCGCAGACAAACGCACAAAAGCAATATCGGCCGACATGTAAGATTTTCGTTCGGAGCCACTTTAAGGGGCCAAGCGGGGTCGCCGATAGGCTGCGTGTGACGTGGTTGCGTTTATTGACCATAACCCCTTCCTACTCCCGTCTGCAACTTCACGACGGACAGGTGTACGACCTGAGAGACCGCAAAACAATTGACCAAAACCGGCCGCGTCTTAAAATACACGACATTGTCTCCAAAGAATCTACAAAGATGCTTGGAATGCTCGACCGTTTCTATCGTCTCTGCGAATGGCGATACGATACGACTCCTCTTTTTTCCATCGATTAACAAAAATACACCATAAATGTTTTCTTGAAAAAGGAATATATTCGACTCACGGTAAGTCTTTCTTTCACGATTCGAAAAACCGGTTTCCTTTAAAAGAATGAGAAAATGTTGACGAGCTTTCTTTTCGGTTCTTTCAGACGACAAGGTGAGACTTAACGGTCAACTTGCCGGGAAGATACGTTTTCAATGAAGTTTTATTGCGAAACGCTTTTCAAATATTACGTGATAATTGAATATAATGATACAGATTAACTTATGAGACAATTGGCATTATTTCGAATTCTATCGTTTCTGTATTTGCCAATATGAATTTAGATAAATTAGCCGACGTGTTTTATTTGTGAAGAGTTAGTAGTTTGTTCAATTTAAGCAAGTAAATTTTTCTTTTTTATATAGGAAGTAAGTTTTCATATATTAATTATATGGGGCATTATTGTTAATTGAAATACCATTGTTAATCGTCATCAAATTTTATTAAATTTTATTTTTCGTATGTAAAAGGGTTATTATTCATACGTGTTTTTTTCATAACCTATATGGAGTATTATTGTTACTATATCAACGAATTCTTTTTATTTTTAATGATCATGTATTGCATAGCATTTATATCCTTCTCAGTAGTGAAAGTAATTCTTTTTGTGTTTTATCATTTGTTAATGGAAGAGAAGCGTCTATGAGCATAACACTCACAATTATTGCTATTGTTCCAACAGTAAATGATCTCTGAGTATTACTCTTGTAATATTGCTATATTTATCTCTATACAAAATTTAAATAAGATATTTGTACATTCTAATAGAATCATAACAATAAGTTATATTATGTCTACTTATATATTGCTAATTATTGCTGTGAATTTATTTCTGTTTCCATTAAGCATTCTTTTACCAGCATCCTGGCTTTTATGATATCTAGTTTTAATCTCTCTACTGAAATTCTGCTACCAGCATATGTTAATTTAATGTTCCTTCCTAATTCCTCAATGACTTTCAATAATTGGGAATATTTACTTTGTTCACAAACTGAATGTACAATTGATGGATTTTGTATAGGGAAATATGTTTGAAGTTGTTTCATTTTTGCTATGGAGACAATAGAGTCAACAGTTTCAAAAGTAATATTTCTTCTGTTTAATTCTGTCTTAAGTGTCTCCACATCCTCCAAAGCTTTCTTCTTTCTAGCTCGAAATCTTGCCATTCTTTGTGCATCGTGAAATCTCCGAATTATAGCTTCATCTTCTGTTTCGTGAGGTTTTGTTAATAGCCTGTGTCTATTCTTTTTCCTTTCCTTTATTGGATTACCCTGTTTATTTAATTGCAAAGTACCTTTTTTTCTACTCCACTTGTAATTGTTCATTTCGTTCAATTTACGTACAATGCCGTCTTCCAATAACAATATATATTTATAATAATAATGGTATACAGTTTAGAAAAAAAAAGTCACCCATAAAATTATTTGAATTTACCTCTCTTTTTCTTATTGATGTACGCGCAAGCGTGGATAATTCAGAAACCAATCATTGAAATGGCGAACCGTCGTGGATACCGTTGTTAAATATTCGAATTACGTGCATTTCGACTATAAATTATAATTAATTCCGTATTAACACTTGCGTTAATGCATTCTAATGCCTTTCACTCGTTTATCGCTCTCAAATATTTGCAATTATTATGAACACTTCTGAGGAGGATATCGTCATAGTTGCACGTAAGATCTGACTAAGAATCTTTTTACTGTTCGCGAAAAAATTTTTAAGCCACGATTTATAGCAGATTAGACATAGATAGTATTCTCCTGTCGTGCACATATTATTATCTCAAGGTGATTTATTCCCGAAATAGGAACTCGGAATTAATTGGCGACAATTCTTACATCTTTAATTTTTATAGATATTGATATCGTTTATGCGGGAAGTGCGCAAAATATAATTTTACTAATACCTGATAGTATTTAGTAATCTTTGCCAATCTTATTTGCCAAGAAATTTTATCAAGTTAGTTTATATTAAGATATAGACATATACTAGAGAAAATAAAAATTATTATTAATTTAGCAAAAAGTTCTTGATAAGTATGTATATAAAAGTTCTTGTATAATGTATGTATATGTATATATAAAGCATAACTATTTAGGATACAAACTGTTTCCTCAGTTCTTTACTTTTTCTAAAATATTTGTATTTTGTAGATACTCTACAATATATAAATATTGTGTATAAATTTGAACATAATAAATAGTAAATGTTGGATAATTTATTTTAGAATCTAATCCATCATTTTAAGAGACTTAATTGTACTGGTACAAGAAGTGAAATCTTCTACAAAATATCCTTTTCTTGTTGCAGGTTGTACATAGGTCTTGAATACTCGATCACATGAATTATAATCTGTAGAGGTGATTATAACAGGATATTAATTCCAATGTATATTTCAACATATGAATATTATTTTCTTTTATCATTGATCATTATCCCAGTGTATCTGTTTTTTAAATTATGGTCATGGCTAGGTTGGCAATTATTTATAAATAATTAATATAATGTGCATTGTGTCTTTGGTTGATCTTGCTTCTTTACTTTCTCTTTGTAATACCTAGATTTTCTTTACTGAAAAGTTAAATATAAAAATTTTTCTATGTTTATATAAAAGCATAATGTTTGTACATAATATCATTATAAACTGTTTTCTATAAATTAAATATTAAATTTTGTGTCAAGAAAGCTAAAATTAAATTTTATTGGTAATTAGAAGTTCATCTAGACCCATTCTTCCTCTATGTTCCCATATCCTAAATCTGGCAACATCTTTTCTTGTAATAATCCCAATTACCTAAAAAAAGATTGAAAACCACAGTATTTCTATAGTAGAGATTTTTTACAGAATACATTAATTGTTAGTACCTCATTTGTATCATTGACTACAGGTAAATGTCTAAGACCTAAAGCTCTAAAGAGCCTAAATGCTCGTGGCAGTGTCGCAGACTGAAAATGAAATGATTAATAAAAGAACATTCTTTTGATCTGTCATGTAATAATCTATAGATAAAATATTAACAAAATACTAACATGCTGTAGTGTATAAGGAGAAGGATTCATAAAAGGTCTTAAATCTATCATATAAGTTTTTTCTTCTTCACTTATGGTCACTTGATCAATTGTTGGATATCTCGGATATTCTTTTCTGAACAATTTAACACTTAATGACTTTTCCCAATATTCTAAGTTTCCGTTAAAAATTTTATTTTGTAGTAATACTATTAATTGGGAACGTAAAATTAGTCCCCGAAATCGTCCATACGAACGTATTTCAGTCTGAAATAAAAAAAGATAGATATAACAAAACGATAAATTTTTTGATATTTTATAATATAATGTTCAGTACCTCATCACTATTAGGAGGATCAACTACAGGGAACCCATTAAATGTTACACATTTAAGAAGTTCTACTATATGTCCTACATTTTCTACAGTTTTTAGCGTTACTATTGGGTGGCTCATTATTTCACTGGCGTATATATTGTTTGATAATGGCGGGGCTTCCCATGGTAATATGGGAATTCCAGCCATTTGTGTATGAATATCATATATACCCTATAGGATAAAAAATAATAAAAATTATTAGAGTAATATATAGACGTTTTAAAACGTAAAAATACAGAGTAATATAATATATTTTCATGCCTCATTGAAAAAGTCTCCAACCCATTTAGCCATAATAAGAACTACTATAAGTGGTAAGCCAAAGGATATTCCTTGAGTAGCTTCTATTAGTATAACGGTTAAACTTATTGTCATTCTAACTACTCCTCCTAATTGAGCAGCTGCACCTAATAAAGCATATTTCCCAGGATCTAAAACGACCTGCAATAATTTACGGTAATTCATATTTTCTGTAATATTTTGAGTTTATTTTCACAATCGTTTCTTACGCAATTTGGAAAAACTTTTGCAAGGCCTGATCCAATTAGTCTACCCCATGCAGAGCCAATTAGCAGGGATGGAATGAACAGTCCGCTAGACATGGACAGACCAAAGGTAGCAACAGCCAGAAAAAAGTAGAGGACAACAAAGATAGCTAAAGTAATATCATTATGGGAACCTACAAACGAAAAATTGATTAAATACATCTTATGTATACATATTCTATATACGTATACATTACCAGCATACCTTTAGGATCATGAAACAAAGATCGTACACTACTTTCTGGAGTTTGGAACCATAAAGCTGCAACTGCGCTATATTCACCCTCCTTGCAATACATTTGAATGGGAAATTTTGTGGGATCTCGTCCTAATGGTTTGCAGTCGTTCAGAAAATAAATCATACTAAAACCCAGTGTTGCACTTAGCGCAGCAACTACAAGAGCTTCTATTACTTTTAACCATTTCTGTTTTACATATTTCAAACGGAAACAGGTGATTTTATAATTTAGATAATTCCAACAAGCGCCCAAAAATCCACCAATTGTTCCCATTATCATAAATAGAGGAATTTCGTAAATCTGATAGGGAATTGTCTCAAATTTTCCAAGGTTTAGTAAGCCTGGATAAGAAAGGTCACCCGGTCGTCCGTGATACGTACTAAGGATGATGTTTAGCGTAAATGTTGTAATCATACTAGCAAAAAATGTTCTCCATGTGAGACTTTGATTAAAGAAACTGGTTCCTTCTTCGATACTGAATAATACTCCTCCTAAATTATTTTTAATCAAGTGATTAATGTTTGTATTATGTATACTATGTTTTTTGACATTTACCAATTGGCGCACCAAATGCAGCAGATACACCAGAAGCTGCACCTCCTGACACAAAATCTCGCTTTTCATGGTCTTCTCTAAAATATTGAAATACCTTAAAATCTTTCCTGAATGTAGTACTTTTGCCTTGTGATATTCCTGCTGCTACCACAGCTCCGGAATGTATCATAGGTCCTTCCTAGAATATTATATTATATTATAATATTATATTATAATATTATTAAGACCTTTGTATTTTTATAGTAAATTATATTACAGAGATAGTAATAAAAGATATTTACTTTTCCACCAGCAAGGCCTCCAACTACTGTACAAATTACTCCTATTGTTTTTACTACTAATGTTTTTATACGAACAACTCGAGGCATTTTAACTCCATTTAAATAACACTTTACCTGTGGAATACCACTACCTGCCGCAACAGGTTCTATATAGGATACTAAAATAGCACCTATTAAAACAGGTGCAAAATTTAAGGCTAACCATAGTAGATATGGCAGCCATAGACAGTTTGTTGTTACACATTGATCTACATCTGTTATTAATTATAAGGAACAATCAAATTTATATGTATACTTTTTTTATTTGTATACAGTAAGAAGGATACACAATTTTAAACAACCATACTTTAGGTTTGATAATTCTTCTATAGAAATATTTACAAAACCAGCTATAAGTGCTGTGCAGATACCTATCAATAAGAAAATAAACCATCTGGCAAAGTTCTTCTTAACTATAAACTTGTAGCCTTTCTTTCTTTCTTCGTCTTGAAGAAGATAATTCTCACAGGGATCATAATCCAAACTCTGAAAGAAGAAAAATAAAAATTGTAGATGTATTTTACATATGATATTTCCTTCAAATTTAATTACTTTTAAGATAAGATATTGATAATGATTGATGCAGAAAATTCATCAAAATTAAAGATAACTATAATTATAAGCATTAATAAGAAAATTATATACAAAGTATATATCACAAAGACAAAGTACCTCGTAATTAGTTGATAGGAAATTAGTAGCACCGGGAGGAATTTCTTCTGTATTAAGCCTCCTTGGATTATTGGAAAGTGTTTCCCCAATACTCGGTGATGTTACACTCTGTCAAAAATATAAGACTAAAACATTAAAAATAATTATAAGATTCTAAACTTATACAGTACTTCATTTTCATATGAAAGTATCTTTTTTATCTTATCAACATTATAAAAGATAAGAGTTTGTATTTATACACAATAGTGTGAAAGCAGACAGGTGTTAGCTAGGTTATTTTAAAGTGCAAAATAAAAAGTGAAAAGGAAATTTTGAAGAGATACACTTTGTCGTTAGATTATTGTCATTATCAGATTATTGTATATTTCATACCCGAAATCTAATGTTAATGTTATCGTTTGAATATGACGCAAAATTATTTCTTGGTTTCAGTAGCTTTTCCGTGTCATTTTCATCATTTACGCAACTGTCAACACTGTCATCGTTGCTGTTGCTGTTTATCATCACGTTTATATGCGTCGAAGTGTCCATCATTTTTCAACCACTGTCACTGCAATCAAATTTTACAAAGTACAAAAAGAAAAATCATCGCCCAAGTACAGATACAACTTCGTTGTTACGCACTGTTACCGCACGCTAAACTTATACAAAAAAAAGAAATATGTATTATGTATACATATTGTCAATCACGTGAATAATACTATGATTCATGTTCAAAGAAAGCGGTGCTCAACTTATGACTATACTTTCATTGTTACAGAATTTGTTATAATTATTTGATCAAAGGTTATGTACATTTTTTAAATATACACACATAGTATGTGTCATATTATAATAGATGTCATATTCGTATTTTCAAAAAACTTGGTTTGAAAAGACTAAATTCTTTAAGAAAGAAATTTGTAGGAATGTAAAAATTGTAAAATAATTAGGAAACCCTCAATTTATTATTTCGTGAAACTGGAAGTTTGTTATTTGGATAAGAAAATGCACAAGCGCTTCCTACGAGGAAAGTCGAAATATTTGAAATTTCATAGTATGTATTAAAATTATTGGAAGTAGGAACAGAAAAGAATGCAATCTGTAAGATAAAAAGTGTGATTATATAGTAAATGTAAGGAAAGTAGTAATAAGGAAAAGATGTATGATATTATAAAATTTCTGGTTTCAGATTGAGCAACAAGGAAAATTGAGATAAATTCTTATTTTCCTTTCACTTGTCAAACATCTCTCTTTGATTATAATGTATTATGTACTTGACATTGTTTAATATGTTGTGTAAATGATGTTGTCATAATCGAAATACTTTTCCTTTTATATGTAATTGATCGTAAATCAGTGGTCTCTGATTACATTATCTAAAATGGTAGTTGCGTAAATTGGATGTAAATTCTTTCCATTGAGTGGAAACATGGTATTCAGATTATATGAAAGTAAGCTCTTACGTTCATTATTATTGTTAACTATGTATAATGATTTATAATTGATAGAAATTATTATTCTTCATAAAATAAAATTGATAATCAAACCTCCATTATAGATAACAGTATATAAATAGGGAAATATGTTATTCTTATTTTTTTTCTATCATATACATATATACAAGTATACAAAATACATTCCTCGTACTTTGAGCTATTCTAGATACAAAATAGCTATCAAATTCTTATTTCAAGTAATAATTACGAACTAAATCAAATTAAATTTAGTGTAAAATTTCCTTATTTATATCCTCATCACAGTACATTAAACCTTCCTTACAATTAATATTTCTGCGCTCTGACATTTCGAACTTCTAAATAAAGTGTGAAGAGCATATGTAATGCCTCCAATCTCATGCCCTCTTCCGATGGTATATCCAAAAGATTACATATAAGATCGATAAGTTCTGGTAATTGACAGTCCAATTGCGTGAAATTCAATTCAACTTCGTTAAGCTTGTCCTCAACTTCCGGTGGCCATTGTTGAAGCAACGAGTCGATGTCTGGCATCGGTTTCGTTAAGTTAACTGCGGGAGCATGTTTGCTTCTGTGAAGCTGATTTATATCCTCGATCCACTTCTCGATTGACTTTCCATTTTTTTCTGCATCTTCGATTCTTTTAACCACCGTTTGTCTCGCTCCTCCTCCGCTTCGTAAATGATTACGAAGTTGAAGATGAAGGACAGCTGGATCAGATTGATTGGTGCAAGGCTCGTCCAAAACTGTTAAACCAATTTTGTCTTCTATGCCGTCTGGTCGCGGGATTTTGATAAAAGCGTCTATGTCACCCACTGCTGGGATGTAATCGGGGATGAATGGTATGAGTTTGTAATTTAATTCGATCTTTTGCGGAGTATACCTGATGAAAAATAAATAACACAATTATCATTACATCAATTACTATCACTATAAAAGAATTGAATGTTATACAAGGTATTTTTCAGTAGATAAGAGAATCTTTAAGAGACAATAAAAGATCAACGGATTAGGAAGGCGTGATCGACGATACCTCATTATGTTTTGAAATAATTCCTTCATTTCAGTAGACACCTCTAAATCCTCAAAATCCTTAGGATTATAAATTTCGATGGGCTGAGCGTTGCTCGTTCCTTGAATATCATCATCGTCGCTTTCTTCACTGTCTGATGGATCACTATGGATTCCCATGGATTTTCCAAAGCTGTTATCATGATCCGAGTACCTGTAAATATTTTATTGCAAGAGTTTTAATATAAATTTTCATTTCATTTGTAATCTTGCGATCAAAATAACAAAACTACAATTATAGTAGGTGAAAATTCACATCTATAATACTATTAATGTAATTATTAAAGAATTGTACCAATTAATCCTTGATTGAATTACCTTCGAAAATTGAATTTTTCGCGAGGTGAATTTATTCCTATAGCACTTCGGCTCTCGTTCATCGGATGTTGTCTGGGTCTCCTCGAACTGGAAGGTCTACGATTCACTGGACTTTGTATCTCCTCAGCGTTTCGTACCTCGATACTCTCGTCGAATTTCGTGAACGCTGATATATCATGTATCTCTTCTTCGTCGCTGCTATCTTTGATATCCATTGTTCGAAAATGAGTATCCGTTTCCTTGAAAAGTTCAGAACGATTTCCTGAGGAAACAATTATGTGAAATCGTTGGTAGGAATCGGTGTTTCAAACGAAGATTGTTTTGATTTCTGTGCCTTGGCTGTTTCCATGGTTTCGTCGTGGATCGATGAGCGCAGGCTTGATTATTCTCATCAAACATATTCTTATGAATATTCATATTTTGCGCGTAAGCGAGATTTGTTTGTTTATATAATTAATCATCTATAATGAGGCTTATATTCTTCTATATCAGTACAATATGTTAGACAGAAATAAAAATAATCGACAGATTATCGAAACGGATGCGCGATTAATATTTCCTAGAAACGAAATCAGTTTAAGTCTGCGACATCACATTAGTATATAGTTTTTATAACCGGTAATATAAAAAGCTTAGTGACATTTGACGCTTTTTATCAGATACAACTGTATTTCTTCATCGATAACGCATCCAAAAAAATTAATATTTCATTTTTGACGAAATCAATCGAACAGACATGAAAAGTCAAACGATATTTATTCGTATAATAAACACTACATATACAAACGTTACGTTATACAATAGTAACAAATTAAACGATGAAAGAAATAAAATCTCAAGAATGTAAATAAAATTTTATACGAAGCAATGTATAAAATTCATGTAAATAACAATTCATTCTTATAAAAACCAATTACTGAAGTTTCCTCAGACTAAAATACGTTTTACAAACTTGTACACTTAGACAATATTAACATCTTAAAAATAAAATTTCAAAAATCTTTGTAAAACGATATATCTCTGAAAAAATGAAAATTGTGTCGTGAGATAAATCAATTAACGTGGCTTAAATAAATTAAAAAAAAAAGAAAGAAACATAAAGAAGAGCGAGAGAGAAACAAAAATGGCAAACAGTGATCTGCGATGGGTACTAATAAACATAGAGGTATTCATGCTTAATCATTTGTTTCAAAGCTCACATCGAAAATTGATTCTTGAGAAGTGATTCATTACCTGCGCTCTTCTGATAATCCTAAACCATCGTTAATTGTCTGGAATGTTAAACAGTCGAGGCACATAACAGTAACATCGATGTTCACTATCTTTATGATTAGTTGTGCATTTAGTTTCAACATTTGGATGTAAATTTTTATGAATAATTAAATTCATTTGATTTTTTTCACGTTGTCCAAGTTTTCTGTGCACTCTTGAGGTAGATGAATGAAAATTTCAAAAATTATTGTAATTCTTGCTATACAGGATATTTTCCATAAATATGGCCGCTTCTTGTCCGTCTAATCAACCATTTTTGGTTGTTTTTATGGAATATTTCGCGAGTGGTTTGGGTACTTTGACAATTTTGTGGTTGACTCATGGTTAGGCCAAAAATCGATTTCTTTGGAATTCTTGTGGTTCTTTTTTCGCTACAGGAACGAACCCTGATTATGTCTTCCTCGGAGAAATTTCTCTTTGAAATTCGTCTGCGCGGTAATATGGAATCGCCGCAAGCGTGGGAATAGTTTGTCGTATTAGAATTCGTGTTTAAAACGCAGAATGGATCCTGTGGGTGATCTACTGTGACTCTGCAAATAAATTGGAAAAATTAATACTTGCCCACTGAAAAACTTTTGATTCTTTTCTTTTAATTGGGGTTATGTAGGATAGAACAACTCTATTAGTTACTCTTTTTGCTAAGTAGAGTTGATTATACATATAGATGATTAGGAAGAATGCCTATTTAATTTCTAAAAATTAAAAAATTAAAAACGTTTTACTTAACCCTATCATTATATTTAGATCTATGACCCGAAACGAAAATTACATTTAAATAAATATTACTGAGATATAAATAGTATTTAAATATTTTGTATTAGTATTTGATATATGTATTTACTATTTTCTGTGTATTTCATACTCTTCATGAATTAAGTATTTCAGAAATTGAAAAGAAAATATTTCACAGAATATAAGCGTGAAGAAAAGTCAGCAGAACAGTAGGATTAGTTCTTACGCGTCCTTGTACCCTAATATTTTTCTGCCATTTAATTAATCAAATGACTCTATTCCCACTAGACTGGCAAAAATTTCAAATTAAAATGACAATTTCGTGATTATCCATTTCCTTTTCCTGTTGCATCAATCACTATGATAATTACCATAATAATTCATTGCATAAACTAACGTTTCTATTCCCACAGGTGTAAAAAGTCGGTTTTCATCCTTTTCATACTTGGACGCGAGAACCACGAGGAGAAAAAGAACGGCACAGATGACCGAAAAAGCTACGACATCTGTCGTAATATTCCTCAACGTGATACGAAGTTTCGTATCCGAAGAATCGAAGTTGTCGTTTGTTGCCATCCAGAAGACTTTATAGAGAATTACATCCTAAAACAAGAGCAACGTTGACATTTTGTTTCGGGGCACACATCGAATTTGTGATTTTTCTTTTGTATAACATATACTTCATACTTTTTGACAAGTAAGATTGGAAAATATTTACATATGTACTGGTTTTAAAGCACGGTGTTCATTATTTTAAGAACTATGCGTATATAAAGTTTATTGCAGTGTTTTCTTGAAGACATACATGATTTATTACATTATCAAGAGCTCGATTAACTATCAATTGGTGTCATTTTGTTGAAGTTGACCTATGAGATTTTCAGATAATTTTAGAACAATTTGATCTAATTTCTATTACATAGTCTACATCGTAAAGTAGTCATCAATGACATGTATCGAGAATATATAAAATAAAACATAAAATACAAATCAAAGATAGATAGATGAACTAGATATAACGAATCTTAAAACTAACCTTCGTGACTACTTATAACACAACAATATCAATGAAAGGACAACAGAATGAATTGATATTGATTTGGGTTAGGTTTCATTAATATTATTAAGAATCATATTGGTGTCAGATGTAAGTAAATCAGCGAAAGATTAGATGCGCAAGAGAGGTTAGTATCATTTGTTGTTGATGATTTTATCGGTAAAAGTCAATATGGTATCCAAATAAACTGTGCAATATACGCAAACTTTATATACGCATAAGTTGTAAAATAATGATCTCCGCGCCTTGAAACTGGGATTTTTGGATTCCACTTATGATATGATAAATAAGGGTCACAAATTTGGTATGTCCCATACAAGCGCGACGTTATTTTCTTCTTCTTAAATACTACAGAAAACTAGCTTTTTTAATTTAAGCAATTTTTCTATCATACTGATTGACATCTGGATGTTCCGTTGTTCCTGTAATAAGGAGGTTAATCACGCGATCTTACTCGTAAGTATATGGAAACTTGACGGATTATCAACCGCACGAGATAATATATGTCACTCAGGTTGTCCATCATCGATTGCCACTGATTGATCATCATAAATTCGATCGTAGGTTCCCTCGTCTTCTCGTGGATACAGTGGAAATTTGTCCGACTATCTTTTGCTAGAAAAATCTCACATTGCTCTACCTACTGCCCAGAATTTGACAAAAGCTTTGCGATTCAAGATTACACTGTCATTTGTTATAGAAATCGATATAGGAAATATTATAGTATTCAAGAGATATTTGTATATATAATAAATCTAAAACAGCATTGTATAAACTAAACGCATAGAGGTGCATGTGACTTCAAATAAATGAAATAAAAGAATTATATTAGAGAAGACAAAATTTGATGTGAATTATGTATATGTTATTTTAAGAAGATTTATAATAAAAATATTGAAACCTTATTATTGATTGTCGATTTATACTTTTGCATATAAAGTAACCTCGTTTGCCAGACGTCCCGTTTTACGTCCTTGTATAGAGGGTGTTCTAAAATATATCGTTAAACAGATATCGAATTGCAGCTATATTGACAGATCTACCTAAAAATTTAGAAGAAAGAATATGTGAGTATTATATATACTTCGTATCTGACATATATAATTTATAAAGAAAGAATATGTGAGTATTATATATACTTCGTATCTGACATACATAATTTATAAAGAAAGAATTTTTAACTCTATAACTAAAATTTTTAATTTATGATCGAAAGAGAAATTGACGAGACAAAGTTATGAAATTTCAAACACGTCGAGAGAATCTTCCGCGTAATCAAAAAATATCTCAGTAATTCCCACTAATCTAAATTATCAATTCACGTTTATTGCATATGAGTGAGCAGACAAGCACGTGTCAGGTATATCTGGTTAGCATCTTCCACAAAGCACACCATGTCTAAAATTTTCGTTAACAAGAATCTATGCTTCCATAACTTCTTTATAGCTTCTTAACTTTTATTTTTTATTTTCTTCCATATTTTAACTTTTTCGAGGTATCATTTTCACTTTCATAAATAGATTTCATATTTTCCTTTCTTTTCTTTTTTCAATATTAAATTATTTGAGATAAATTAAAAAGCTAAAGGAAAAATTTAAACATCCGATAGAGCAGACAGTGTTGTGTGCGTTTTATGGTTGCACCGTTTTTTTGGCCTATTCTATGCTGATCTATCTACGCTGATAAAGGAACAAGATGATTACGATTCTTTATCGTTGAATGAAGCTTTGAGGCTTACACGTTCGAGGAATGATTGTTGGATTACCCGATTTTATTGTCCTGAATTCATTATGAACCGTGATATCAGATCAATAAAATTTATCGATAAAGTGACATTATTTAGTAAACTTCAAATAAAGGGAATGTTTTTATTTAAAAATTACTTCAATGTGAAAATGACGTGTTATTTATGGAGGCTTTGCTTCTTCAGAATAAACTCAGCATTATGAAA
Source organism: Bombus pyrosoma (assembly GCF_014825855.1). Classification (NCBI taxonomy): domain Eukaryota; kingdom Metazoa; phylum Arthropoda; class Insecta; order Hymenoptera; family Apidae; genus Bombus; species Bombus pyrosoma. The sequence goes on from NC_057783.1 coordinate 6,690,201, forward strand.
ATTGTACCTGAAAAGAAATGAAAAGATATAATAAATTAATTATATTAATATTGATAAGAACTACGAAAATAAGGAAAATTTAATTAATTTATCTTACACTTATTTCGTAAAACCACTTCATTCTCTGTTATAAAAGTTCCATTACATTAATCAAACAGAGACAAAAAGTTAAATAAATAGAAAGATATAAAACATTAATATTCATTAAAAGCTAAATAAAAATAAGGAAAAATAAAGCATTTCTTACTCAAAGATACTTTATCACGAAATTAGTATTTCAATTAGAGAGAATAAAGATTTAAAAAGCTACTACCATTTTCATTTAAAGAATTCTATAAAAAAAAGAAGTATTTCTCAAAGAAATCAGAAGTTGTTATAGTTATTGAGAAGGAATTTGAAGCTAGAAAACTCAACAAATCTCAAACACTGATTTTTTGTTTCGAAAAGTAGATGATACAATTTTTATGGCTTGAACGTGAATATACTCAACAACGTACGATACGTGCTACATCGGTATCGTGCATAAAACACCTTGACAAAACCAAGATGAAGTTCGTGCTACGAAAGAGAGCGTCTACTAACGATCGTACGTATCTAATCTACTCGCGCGCTAAAACTCAGTTTTACTTTGCACGAGTCACGATCAGTCTTGTTCGAGCTAGCTGATCGAGTATCCTTCAACAATCCCATTTAAAAGTATCCTTATGACAAATGTCATTAATAGTAAGAAACTATATTCGAAAAAATAGGTTCTTTAACTTAAGTTTACTTTAGTTTTGATTAATCATTTTATTAATAATTTTTTGATTTTCTGTCTTCTTTTTTTGTTTCGTCGATCTGGAAGAAGGATTTATTTAATTTTGCTATTCCTAATATTCTATTTTAGTATTCTTCTAATTAAGTTACGAGTATTCAAATTTAATTCTTATATCATCTATAATTCTTGTATTACTAAACTTATTATTTTATTATCTTTCTCCCAATCCAGTGTCCAAATTCAATTTTTATATCGTTTATTATCCTTTCCAATCTCAGTGAAATGTTTATTTTCATAATGAAGTGAAGTGAATTCTTGAAAAATCCGTGATAAGTTCTATGTTTTGGAATTCATCAATCTTTTCTGAAATGATATCGTGATTTTGTTACATGTGATGATTGGTAAATAATTTTTATGAACTGCTAGGAAAGTAGTGATCCTCCTTTAATATCATTAGTGGTGGAATAGAATATTTGTAGGATAAGAAATTTGGAGATTCTTGGGAATACTCGATGAAGATGGAGAAGATCGAGAATGGAACTTATGTGAGAGATTTTATAGCGACTAGGATTTTTGAGTAATCCGTCCGATTACAAGTTGAAATTTTCAATTAACGAGTAGAATATTTGCAGAAGAAAAATGGCTACGCTAACGAGGCGTTCCAGATGGAAAATATTTACTTGGAAGGAAAAGGGAATGGTGAAAAATCGAAAGGAGAACTTGACGTGCAACAAGTAACATCGGAAAACAGTCCTGTATGTGATCAATTCTTACTATTTTTCCGATCGATTTAAACGATGGGATTTCGCTTCTTAACATTGCGTTCGTGAAACAAATTACAAGGACTTGGTTAATATAGTTTTTTGTCATTGTTTTCTTTTGCATCTTGAAGTTTTTAAATCTCTGAATTTTGAAACTATCGAATCTTGTAACTTTCTGGGATCCAAAATTTTCGAATTGTTGAACGGTAGGATTTCGGAAGTTCTGATTTTTGGAATTTTTAAACTTCTGTAGTTTGGAATTTTCGAGTTTTGAAACTTTCACATTAAAGCTATATTAACTATAGAATTTCCAAATTTCTGAACTTATAAATTTTTGGCTCTTCGAATTTTCTAATCTAAACTTTTTTACAGCGACCCACTCTGAAATTAAATCCTGTATTAATTTCAATTATTACAAATAAATAAACATTTACAGTCTAATATAAAATATTGAACCTTTCGCGAAGCAGGATATTTTTAATAGTATTTATCTATAATTATTGAGATTTTCATTCGAGGTCTCTTTCTACCATTATTCTGATTAACATATACTTGCTAACTACTTATCCCAATATTACGCCACTGGATGATGGTAAAACCAATTTGCACATCACTTCTTCTTTTTCTCAGAGACTAGAATGGGGAGGTGGTCTAGAATTTCTAATGGCTTGCATCGCTGCTTCCGTTGGTCTAGGAAATGTATGGAGATTTCCTTTCACTGCCTATGAAAACGGAGGTGGTGCATTTCTAATACCTTATATAATCGTGTTATTCTTTGTTGGCAAACCTTTTTACTTTTTGGAAGGAATCCTCGGTCAATTTACCAGCAAATCATGCGCGAAAACCTGGGCCATGGTACCGGCTATGAAAGGTAATGTATTAATGAGTACACTGACGATTTTCATTAAACTTTGTATCTTTACAAATATAATTGGAGAAATGAAATATACTTACATAATATAAACATTTGTTCCGTCCACGTACTATACGTATAAAAATTTGTGTAGTTCAACTCTACGTAATTATAGAAACTTAAACTGTGCGTTGTATTGCATCCGAAAAAGTGTATAAATCAATTTGATATAACGTAAATAATGAGCAAGTTCATTGTATCGTCTCAAAATATTTGCGTAAAAAATATATACTTTCTTACAAATGTATATCAAGGTTCAAATTACATAAAAAGGAAAGTTGAGGGTCCAATTAGCCAGATACAATTGCAGAAGTTCGCATGCTAATGCTTTTAATTAATCTTTTTCACTAACGAAAATTTGTTCGATTTATGGATAGGACATTGAAACACTATCGCCACGTAGTGGTGAAAAACCGAACTAAGCATTATTGCTATCCTTACTACACATTATCGCTCTTTTTGTCTGACGTGAGTACATACAGTGGCGGGAAAGAAATTTATACCGTAAGAAATATAAAAATACACAATAATTTTACAAAATGGAATTATATTTAATAAGAGCAATGAATAAATATGCAGTGGTGTCTCGATTATTCGAGGCCCATTTAACCGAAGTTCCGTATTATCCGAGGTGCTTTGAATTTTACCATAACTTTTTTCTTTTCGAAATTTTAACACGAAGAGTACGAATGCGTAAATAGTTTGGTATTGTGTAAGCATCTTATCAAACTTTTAACCGATTAAATAATTAATTAAATCTATGCACATCTGCAACATTGCATTATCAAGATGTTTTTTCTGATTTTATTATGTGATTTACGAATATTGATAGACTTTTCCGTATTACCAGAGTTTCTGTTTATTCGATCCAATCCGCATTGCTTTGAATAATCGAGGTTCTACCGTAACGTATACGATAGAATAGGTGACTGTTATCAATATGGTAAAAAATTGTTAGCATAAAAGTTACACAGTGTACACAATTCAAAGTGCCTCGATTTAAAACTTTCTTGTGACCGCCACTGTATGTCTGTCCTTGTCGCACAATACTGTCCTCTTTCTCTATGGTCACTTCGGTGCTGTCATCTGTTGGAGTTGGTTTCAATGGCGTAAAAGCAACAAGAATATATGTATGTAGGTAAATGGAATGTGCAAGGTGATATCTAAGGAGGTGTTAGCTAAAGAGCACGCTACTATTCGACAAGGACAGGCTTATACCGTGTGTAAGACAAGAAGCGCATTATTGTGCAACAGGGGCGGATATAAGGAAATTCTGCATCTAATTTATTGAATATTCGTTAATTGCTTTTCTTTCAGGAAAGAGTTCGTCCACTTTTGGAATTGTATAATAAAGTCGTGTAATAAAGATCTCAACGCAACGAATTCTTACACAGAATTTTATAGCAGAATTTTTGTTCAAATAGTCATTAACAATTATCACATGGAGTCGTTGCATAAGAGTGAGGCCATGCATTTTCACAGAATTCACGTTATACGTAATTAATTTTACGTAATAAAGTTTAGCATTAATATTAATATTGATAAGAAATCGGACATATGTATCGCAGTAGTCATGCCACTTGTTACAATAATTGTTAATAGCTGATTAATTATTTATTTTAGTTTCATTCGTTTCTTACAGATCAATGAATATATATAAAAGTTCTTCTTTATAGAGATTCTGCAAAAAAACATGCAGATATACAGTAATCTGCAACTACAATAATAACTAGTGACTGATTAAACAAATATCCCGTTCTAAAATTGTATGGGAATATTACTTGCACCCTGATCTTTATTTTACAATTTCAAAACTGTATTAACTTAAGGGATAAGGGTAATTAATGAAAATATATAAAGTTAGACAAAGAAGTATTTCTGTCCTTGACGCGCATTATGTTGTACCAGGATATCGCTGGTTGCACGTTCTATTAATGTAGTCGATATAATTAATTTCCATATTTCTATAAATTTGGCCGAGTTTTCGCCGGAATTATTAAAAATTTTTGTACGAAAAGTTATTCAAGGTTATAGAAAAGTATGTGAGAGTTCACTTACAATTATTCCAATAATTTCTTGCACAATTGACAAATATCTTTTAATGCTTCTTAGAATAAAAATCGGATATTGTTGATATAAATGCTGTCTTAGGTTTGGGATACGGCCAGGCAATCGCAGCATTTTCCGTTGTCACTTGCTACGGCGGTTTAATGAGTTTGACACTTTACTACCTAGTGGCTAGTTTTCAATCTGAACTACCTTGGTCTTTTTGCCGGGAAGAATGGAAGGATCAATGCATTGACACAGTTTCGAAGGACGTAAATAGGAGTACACGTTTGTTGCAGGACGATGATAGAACTCTTCGTAGCTCTGCAGAACTATATTTTAGGTTCGTTAACCTTTCTTAATCACAGATTTTAATTACTAATTATATCACTAACCTAATTAAAACATTTCCATGAGAAGTCCGATGCTCAATGCTCAATACTCGAAGCAAAATACTCAACGCTCAATACTCAATACTCAAAACGCAGTACTCAAAGCCTAATGTTCAAAGCTCAATACTCAATATGTTTGCCACCGATAGACTATCTCACACATCCTTTGAACAGTTATGTCATCGACGCCTCGTAGCTCGGCGATTTCGAATCGCGTGGTTTATTATCCACTTCCCAAACGTTCACTTAAGCACCCTGCCGATGTACCTACCGAGTTCTGAAATCCTTACGGGTTACGGGCGGTAAGTGACAATGCATTTTCTTAATGACTTTACGGCAAAAAATTTGCCGTTATTTAGCCTTACTATAATTTATGAATTACCGAATGAAGGTAAGGTTAAGTAACGGCAGGCTGTTTGTCGTAAAATCGTCAAAGCCATGCGTCGTCGCTAAGAAGTATGTATCTACCTATTCCTTACGAAAAACCAATGTCCGCTTCAGACGGCAGTTTCTCAATCTCAAACTAATCCGTGTCGAATAGTTACTCCATGGCCAATGCCCAATAATCAATGCTCAATGCCTAATGTTCGATGCTAAATGCTCACAATAAGATTCAGGTTGATGATAAAGTAGCTGCAAAAGGATTTCAGTGCTTTTGTTTTCGAGAAATTATTCGAGAAATGTTCTTGCTGTAACAATTTCTTTTGTTTCGAGTATTTTCAGTTTGCAAGTTGTACAAACATGCAGGGCTACTATAATGAATGAAAATAAGAAATTTATGAAAATAAATTGTAGAAATTTATTTCTTATTATTATTAAAGAAAACATAATATGTCGGTATTAAAGGAATTTATAAAGTACAGTATGTTTAGAAAGAACTTATTAATTTCTCGAAAATAGATGACAAGGCGCTCAAATCCTTTTGATTCATCCTCTGTTTTACCATCAATCTAAAGCATTTAACGCGCATACAGTCAACTCGCTTGAGATTTCTTAGTTCATTCGCATCCTTGTCATTGCTTAATGATCAATGCCCAATCCGAGCCTCGATTCTTTTAATCTTTCTGGAATCTTTTAATTTTTCCTTTCACGTTTCTATGTAATTTACTTTAACGTTTCCATGGGAAAGTTGAACGTAACTTACCGCCAGCCGTGACGACTAGCACTTCAACCCCGAAAACACACATTTAGAATTCACCGTTACATGCTTGTGGCATCTTCTTACGACAAATAAACTCACGTACGATGAAATTAAGAAATTAAGGAAAAGTGGAGTTATCCAATTTGTCTTCCACCAGGCTCAATTTATATCTTTCTACTTTTCTTCTTCCAATCTTCCTCCTTCAATATGTAATTAAGTGTTAATAATGAAATTAAGTTTAATAGTAAATTTCCAAGTTAATCAATTGATAAATTCAAGAAAGTTAAATGAATTAGTAATTAATAAATAATAGTGTTAAAATTTAATATATATATGTAGGTACATTTTCGTTTAACACCTGATTTGATGATTTTCCAGAAAAATTGTCCTGAACGAATATGACTCCATCGAAGATGGGATTGGAACACCCTCGTGGGAGCTCTGTTTGGGTCTTTTCGTAACCTGGGCAACGATTTTCTGTATCCTGTGTCGTGGAGTGAAAAGTACAGGGAAAGCAGCATATTTTCTTGCCATTTTCCCCTATTTCGTTATGATAGCTTTGTTAGTTAGAGCGGTAACACTGGAGGGCGCAGCCAATGGAATTCTTTTCTTTATTACTCCGGATTGGAATAAACTGTGGCAATCAAGTGTTTGGTACGCTGCCATCACCCAATGCTTTTTTTCTCTGTCAATTTGTTTCGGTCCAATACTCACGTATTCTTCTTATAACAATTTCGGACACAACATACGCAGGTAAAATTCTCAAAAAAATTATTTTGATGTGATTTTATGTGCATAATATTAGGTCGCCCAAAAGTTTCTTTCGTTTTATAAGGAAATAATAGAAGCACAACATTTTGTACATTTTCTTTTTGTTTCAGTAGAACAAAATGTATCGTACATAATTCAATAAAATAATCCAAAGCAAAAGATGTTGTGCATGTATTATTTCCATACAAAACGAAAGAAACGTTTGGGATAATCTAATATATTGATTATTAGCTTGCAGATGTTTATGCAATTTCTCATAACTGAAGAAACAGAACCGAAATAGATTTACTTCACCCACTAAATGTTATAACGGGTAGTACTCTATTTTGTATATTTTATACATTTTTCCATATTACGTATATTCTTCATATCTTTGTACTTTTAAATTTACCATACACGCATAAAAATCCGCAAAATCGACTAATAACAATACATAAATAATTTAACGACTCTCTAATTTTTTGCCTAAATTTTAATTCTAAATTTCGTTTCATTCGACAGAGATGTGATGATAGTAACGACTTTGGACACCTTCACTAGCTTAATAGCAGGATGCACGATTTTCGGCATTCTTGGAAATCTAGCTCACGAAATGGGCACCACGGATATATCAAAAGTGGTCCGCGGTGGTACAGGACTGGCTTTCATCTCCTATCCCGAAGCACTGTCCCAGTTCCAGGTGGTCCCTCAACTTTTTGCCGTCTTGTTTTTCGTGATGATGTTTGTTCTTGGCATCGGAAGCGCCGTGGCCCTTTGCAGCGCCGTTTTTAACATCCTCTGCGATCATTTTCCGAACGTGAAAAACTGGAAGCTGGTGCTCATCGTTTCAATTTTTGGATACTTCATAAGCCTCGTCTATATCACCCCTGTAAGAATATTTTGCGCATTTGAAAATATCAATATCAACCCTCCGCTGGCAATACTAGTCTTTTAGTAACGCGTTGTAGGTCTTTGGCCTGATTTTTAAAATTTTTAAAAGAAACTACAAAAATTTTGATTTACTTTATTAGAGTCTCTAATTTACTATACGGGTGGTTCTTCGGAAAAATAGATAAAGAAATTTGCCAGAGCTTAGAAAAGCGTAATTATTAATTAAGAATTAATTACTGCGACGAATAATGTCTTTTCTTCTAATTTTGTAGGAGCGAAAAAGGGGAATTTTTACAAATTTTGTATAGTTATATATATATATTAATTTCTCTCGAAGAATAGAATTTTAAATGACAAAGAAATTTTAATGATTCAAGGGTGGCCAATGGTTCATAACACTGGTGGATTATTATGGTGGCACATTCGTGGCGATCATCGTCGCTGTTTTGGAAATAGTAACGATATTCTGGATCTACGGTCTGTCGAATTTCCTCAATGATGCTGAGTTCATGCTCGGTTCAAGACCGTCATTTTATTGGAGACTTTGTTGGGCTGTGATCGCACCGCTATTGATGATCTTCATTTTGATCTGCACGATCGTCACTTACGAATCACCCACTTACGATGGCGTACCATTTCCGGATTACGCTTATGGTCAGCAAAATGTTCTCTCTTCCTTGCTTTTTCCACATTCAGTCTGAAATAAGATTTTTAAAAAATAATTATTTAACCGCACCGAAATAAAGTTTTGGATCGACATGTATACAAGTCGAACGCAGTTAACTGTTTAAAGAACAATATCTATGGTGGAAGAATTGTTATATCGTCATATTGTGTCATATTTTTGCTAAAATGAATTAAACCCGGTATTGAGTTATGGCATAGGTTACAGTATAAATACAAAGGGTGGCTATTTTCAGTGTCTTTTACGAAGTTAAGCAGTTGCGGGTTATTGAAACATTACAGTGGCTATTAAACTTTTTCCATTGTTATTGTGTCTCCTGTCCACTCGTCAAGTCCTACATGTACGATATTATTATACATGTATTATGATACACATATATACGCAAAATATGACACATATATTATGATACATCTTGTATAAATGAGTATATACTTTATTAATTAATATAATTATTATACTTTATCAATTGATATTTAATAATTTTTGAATATATATAATACACTTTATATTAATTTATGATTAATCGAATTTTTTGTAGGAATCGGCTGGTTTCTGCTATTTTTAGGAGTTGTCGCGATTGTTGGCTGCGTTTTGCAGAAACTAGTGGAACTAAGATCATCATCATTGATCGAAGTAAGTTTCTCCTATAAACTGTCATAAATTTTCACTCGTCCTATATACTATCAACATTTGTTGTTCTTAGATTATATCGAATGGAAATCAAGTAAAATTTGATCAAGTCGATTTCGGTTAAATGAGAAAGATTCTTGAAAGATAGAAAAATTGTTGAACCGTCTGAACTTTGTTAATAATTGGTACATTTCCTTTACAGACCGTGAAAGCAGCATTCAGGCCCTGCGAAGAGAAATGGGGACCTCTGGATCCTAAGATTCGACTAGAATGGAAGGAATTCGTAGCTGAAAAAAAGTTTCATCATCGTGGCGGTTGTGTTGAAGCTTTTTTAAAGTAAAAATAAATCGATTCGCACGTCTATATGATTTTATCTCTTTCGTTCATAACTTTTTCTTCATAAATTCCCTAAGACTTTCATCATTTCTCATTTTAATTCGTTCTCAATAAGAAAATGTTTCACGATTTTCAAATAATCAGAATTTAATATCATGTGTGCAATTTTTTCTGCAATAAGTTAACAACAAATTTCCTAAAACACTCATCGTTTATCATTTCAGTTTTGCTCATCCTCAATAATAAAACATTTCATGATTTTTAAACACTGAGAATTTAATATCTTTCGTGTAATTTTTCTTACAATAAATTAACAACAAAATTCCTCAAACGTACATCGTTTGTCATATCAATTGTCCATTCTCAATAATAAAAGGTTTCATGGCTTCTAAATAATCGGAATTTTATTCAGTACCTTCGGCACGATTTTCCCTTCCATAAATTCCTTGTAAATTACGTCATGTACCACGTTCAATTGTTCATTCTCCGTAATTGAACGTTCCATAATTTTAAAATAATCGATGCAAGCGAAAAGAAGCCACATTTATCGTGCAATCGCGTAAAAAATTACAAGATAAACAGTGGAATCTAATTTCTTACGAGAAATTTCGCAAAAATGATTGGTAGGCCTATAATTAATCTCCATAAAGGTCGTACGCGAAAGCACTCATATAATTACCATAAATAACGAGTCAGGCTGCAAGGAACGTGTTTAAACTCACTCGAGCGTGGACAGTAAAGATCGAAACACTGTGACTTTTCATTCGTCGGTGGTTCTTTTTTCTATTTTCTTTTTCTTGCTCTCTTTACAACTAGATGACATTATACAGAGAAGAATTCCTTTTGAAATTGCCAATGAAAACCAGTTGACTGTATTGTGTAATAGTCTATCTAACAGTCCAGCTTATGTCATGGATCGTTTGACGTGTTCGATTTAAAAAACATTGTACATCACGCGAAATAGATTTTTCTAACACGATTTTCAGATTGTGTACGGTTATTAGCGAGGTGTTGTTAATTTCGAATATAAACGAACTTCTAGTTTTGCTCAACAAACGTGTCCATTTTTATTTGTATACGTCTGTGCACAAGATATGACGTGCACTCGTAATCATTAATCACTTTCTGTTGATTACATGGGTTCTATGGGTTTTAGACACCCATCGACTAAATTTGAAAAATTTCATTAGATTTTCAATTCGATTAAATTTGAGAAACAATGGTTTGATAGAATTTTGTATTTAGGTGGAAAGTTTAGTTTTGATATAATTCCGTATGGTAAGCTACGTGTACTAAGATTACAAAATTCTGGACCCTCGCCCGTTTCATTAAATTTGAAAAGTAAGAGTTTAATGGAACTTTTTAATTATGTGGAGATCTCAATTTTAATATAATTTCGTACGGTAAGTTATACGCGCTAAGATTACGAGATCCTGGACACCTGCCGTTTCATTAAATTTGGGCAACACGAGTTAGTAGAAAATGTTTATTTATGTGGAAATTTCGTACGGCGAGTTGCACGTGGGAATAAATGAAGTCATAGAACGATGGAAAATGGTAAATTTTTCGACCACCGATTATTACATAATCGTAGTAGGAATACAAAGCTAAGATTATAGAGTGAAATTTTTCTTCTCCTCTTTATGAAATTATAATCAGAATAAAAAACTAGAATCATTGAGCGAAATTTTTTTGTAGTGTTAAAACAACAGTATTAAAAAGATGGTCCGCGAAGGGAGAGAGAAAAAAATCCATTTGCAGGGTCTCGAATTTGGAAAAATGCTGCTACAATGTTATATGGCTGTGTTTTTCAAGATTTCTCACGACACACTTTTATGCGAGTGAACAGAGTCGTCGATCAGTCTTCCAAATGCTCTTGCCCCGCAAAGATCGCGCTTAGATCACTTGCCAACGATTCGTACAGTCTAACCGCGTGCAGGTGTGATTATGCGTTGCACAAAGGTTCGTAATTTTCATTTGATCGTGATTACGTGAATGTGATACAAACAAAAACCAAAAGAAAAGGGAGGAGAGGAATGTTTGTTATTGGATAAACTTAAGAGAAAAATTCGTACAGGTTTTATTTCACGCAATTTAAGATTTCAGATTTACGTAGACTTTTCCTCTATAAAATTATTCTACGAACTTTATTTTATAAAATAAGAAATATTTTGCAGAGAAGTAAGAAAAAGAAGATAGTATCAATCGCCAATCTTTTGAAGGAGATGATTTCGATTTTATATGTTTCATTACTGTTGACTTTGATATTATTATTGTTATTGATAAACTGAAAGCTGAAGCTCGATGAATGCGCACAATATTTTATAATTCGTTATTGGAAACATAGGTACAGCTCATAGCAGTCTAATCTAAATTGCAGTTGTAAATCTTTCTATTATACGTCTTAACTGGTTCATACGCACAACTATGCTATTCAACTTCGAATTATCTCGATTTAGGCTTAAAATATATTAGAAGTCTATAAAAATTTCGGGATCATATAAAATTTCCTTTCGTCAAACTAATCTCTGCTTAGTTTCTATCTTTTTATGTTCCTTGCGAGTCTATTTGTTTTTTTGAAATACATGGCATAAAAGATACGAATAAAAGATACTTTTTTTGACAAATATGAAATAAATATTCAACAATTTTTCTAAATGAGAACATTTTGTTTTCATGACTCACTTAGATATGTACTCACCTACATAAGTACTGTACTATTTCTAAATGAATATTATCGTGCCATCGAATCAAACATTCTGGCGAAACAGTAATATTCCTAGAATTTTATTTCTTCAATAACGTATCTGAAATCTATGTAAACAAAAAAAATAGTATCAACTAAATTGTTAGAAATATTTATTTATAACTATCTGACTGTGTATATTTTATATTTAAGAAAGTTAGTACACTTTCGTTAATCTTTAAGGGCAAACAAAGGAACGAAATCATTCCGAGGATCAGAAATGAAATTGTTGTTTGCTTTTATCATTGTTCGATGGAATTGCTGACGAAACGCGGCGTTTTATTCGGGATCCTCTCCGCTATCGGATTTATATCTGACTGTAATTATTCGTTAGTCACGGAACGTTCGCGTGAAGTCGAAACAGAGAATAGTCGAAATAGAGAATAGTCGAAATAGAGAGAAATATTCGTTGATATATTGCGGTTACGGGGTTACATAAACAGGCAGAGCAATTGAAAAGTTTATTTAATTGCAATCGTTGAAAATTGTAAAATAATGACGGAAAGATGATTGAGATTGCCTGTTGTTTGTAGAATCACTTCATCGACAACAACGATGGCGTGGAAGGTTCCTATAGGCTTTCTATGATATCTGGAAGCGAGAAACCGCTGGAGAATGGGGTAAGTTTTGCTTTCACATTCTTTGGTATGGTACACTCGCCCCTCAAGTTACGCGGAGTATCCGTTGAATTCGTTTTACGCGAATGAAGATCGCGTAAATAAAATCTATCGGTATAAAAGAAGAATATTGGAAATAAGAGCTAGTACAAATAAGTTTTAGAAATACATATTTATTTCAAATAGCTTAACGACAAAAAAGCAGTAACGACGTCTCAGAAACAAAAGTAAATTTCATTCAACGTCATTATCGCTACTGTAATTCAAAACATTCAACGTTTTCTTTTTAATTGGCACAAGCGTATTATCTTCGTCGCTTGAATAATTTGGAAGTTCCACATCATTTTCATTGCTAATGCTAATTTGTTCGGATGATTTGCCCTCGATCTTTTCCTTTATTATACTCTCATAAATTTCCTGATATTCGCTGCACCATTTTATTAAATCTTGTTGAAATTTTCAGACTCGTTGAATGTTTGGGCTTCCAGGAGAATATATTTTCTGGCCACGTATTAATTAAGATCGCGCGTAAACAAAGTGTCAGATGTAAATTGAGCGAGCGATGTATCTACTGTTAGTAGGGATTGAAAGATTCCAATTTTTTAAGATAATACTGCATTTGTTAAGATATTCGGTAACAATAACGAATATTATTATCCAAATATAAAATATTTCATTTATGCTTTCGGCAGAATTCTGATCTATTATTATTATTATTATTATTTTCTACTATCTATTTATTTGATTCTTCTTTTTCGGCTCAATAGCTTTGAAAAAGGAAAGTGGTTGGCTTAGAATTAAGTACTACTATTTGAAGATAGTAGACATATGTAATAGTTAATAGTTAGTTCGATGATAAACAGCAGATATACGTGATAGAAAAATAAGAACAAAATAAGGTTTTGTGTGTGTGTGTGTGTGTGTGTGTGCGTGCGCGCGCGTGCCTGTCTGTTTGTGTTTGTGTGTCTCTGTGTGTATGTGTGTGTATGGGTGTGGGTCTGTCTGTCTGTCTGTGTGTGTGTGTGTGTGTGTGTGTGCGCGCGTGTTTGTGTGTGTTTGTGTGCGCGCGTCTGTGTGTGTGCGCGCGCGCGCGTGTGTGCGAGTGAGTGAATGGACGGATACGCGTGTACTATGAATAAATGAGAATGCAAGGCAATAGGGAAAATAATTGAGAATCGTGTTACTTTTATGACTGGATGGATGAAAATAAATTATGCCACTATGCTACATTTGAGTGGCAATCTTGACTGAATAATATTGTTAAATAATAATATAGAATAACATTATATCATATGATAATATTATAGTTATTAATTAAGAATTCTATTAGTAAGCATTCAGCAAGACTTTAATCCAATTCTGGCATTCAAGCACTGATATTAATAATAATAATAATAATAACAGTGACTTAATAGAAATCGGAAGAACTACGCCTTACAATTATCTTTACAATCGTACATCGTACGAAATCCAGATATACAATACAAGATAATATTATTTTATATTTCTAGAAGAATTCTTACTTAATCATTATTAGTGCTGTCTATTGAGAATTATGTATACTTGTTCTATAAATTTTTTCCGTAAAATCCCAGAAAAAATTTAATCCGATTACATATACATTTTCAGTCGACGACAGTCACAGTCGAAGCGGGAGAAACTGAGAGAGCACAATGGGATAACAAAATCGAATTTTTAATGTCCTGTGTCGCATTTTCGGTTGGCCTGGGAAATGTTTGGAGGTTTCCTTACACTGCCTATCAAAATGGTGGTGGTGCGTTCCTCGTGCCATATATCATTGTTCTGTTTATTATCGGGAAACCAATCTATTACCTGGAGATGACGTTAGGGCAATTTAGCAGCAGGTCTTGTGTACAAGTTTGGTCCATTTCACCTGCTTTCAGAGGTATATCCTCAGATAAATCGAATTATTCGAATGCGAACAACTTGAGACCATTTTGCTCCAGTTACAATTCTAATAATAAGTCTAGAGTTACAGTGATGTTTAATTTGTTGTTTTCAGGCATCGGTTATGGCGTGACGATTTCCGTTTTCTTAGTAGTTACGTATTATTGTTCTCTGATGGCACTGGCGGTATATTATTTACTGGCTAGTTTTCAATCAGTTCTTCCTTGGTCCTTTTGCTGGGAAGAATGGAAAGATATCTGCTTCGACAGCGCTCCAACTGACAGGGAAATAATGGCAAATATTAGCAGCAAAAGCAGCTCTGCTGATTTATACTTTCGGTGAGTGAACAAGGAACATCATATTTTTTAATAAATTTTCACTTTGACTAATTTAATCTCCTACTAATTATTCCTCCATAACGAGTACTACAAGATCGTCATATTATTAAATTAATATCGTCAACAGCAAAATTTAATTTTATTAGATTCAAAAATTAGAATTAACTCTATCGAAAGGATCATTTTTTCCCCTTAATCACCTAATGAAGTAGTCGTTAACGAAGCTGCGATGAAAAATATTATTACAAAATACTATAGAAATTAACCTAATTAAAATGTAAACATTCGAATCATTCTTTTCAAAATTCTACTAAACTTGTACTATTAAAAAACAAAGTTTTCTTTCCCTTAATTACGGTTAATAAGGTATTCCGCAACGAAGCTGGCAAGCGAAACATTATTACAAAATACTATGAATAAAAATTAATTTTATTAAATTAAAAAATTAGAATTAATTCTATTAAACTTCTACTATTAAAATCAATTCTCCTCTTCTTCGTTCACCTTAGGAAAGTGGTTCTTAACGAAGTTGGAATACTAGAAGGACTGGGATATCCATCTTGGAAATTGGTTCTATCTCTGTTCGCCAGCTGGATGTTCGTTTTCATAGTGCTGAGCAACGGTGTGAAGAGTAGCGGAAAAGCAGCGTATTTCCTCGCCTTATTTCCATATGTGATCATGATAAGTCTTTTAATAAGAGCAGTTACCTTGGAAGGAGCTGTAGATGGAATAATATTCCTCTTCAAACCAACCTGGGAAAAGATCTTCGATCCATCGGTATGGTACGCAGCCGTGACCCAATCCTTTTTCTCTCTTGGAGTTTGTTTCGGAGCTGTTATCATGTATTCCTCCTACAATCGCTTCGACCATAACGTATTGAGGTAATTTCAAATCGTTCAATCTTTTGTCTGATTCCAGATAATATCTACATTGATGTAGATATTACAATAACGCGTTAATCTTTTTGTCGATACATGCCATATTCCGAAATATCTTTCTGATCGTGCGATTGATTAACAGAGTTCATTTTCAATTGGATATTGATCGATCGATGAAGAGGACGAATTCGTACGTTGAAGAAGTCAATAATTTAAGAACATGAACATTCGAAAGATTGGAAATTCGGAAATGGAAATGCTTAGAAATTAGGAAAATGGAGAATTCGTAAAATTATAGGAAATTCGAAAGCTTGAAAATTAATATATTTAAATATATTTAATATATTAATATATTTAAAATTAATATATTAATATATTTTTCAAATGTGAAAGAAGCTTGAAAATTCTAAAATTTAGCAACTCAGGACCTTTGAAATCGGAAAATTTAAAAATTTACAAAAATAAATAGATCGCCACGAATTTCACAAATTTGCACGATCGCGAAATACTAAAGTTTCAAAATTCCGAAGATTCTTTTCTAACTGATGATGAAAGCGGTTTAAAAAGATAAAAGTTGCGATAGAAGTTTTCCGCTCTAGAGGTTTAAAAAGGAAATATTTTTTCAGAGATTGTACAGTGGTTACGATCATGGACTTTGGCACGAGCCTGATCGCAGGATGTACTATTTTCGGGATTCTGGGCAATCTCGCCCACGAGTCTGGCAAAAAAGACATAAGCACGGTGGTTCGTGCCGGAACAGGCTTAGCTTTCATCTCTTATCCAGAAGCTCTGGCTAAATTTACCGTGGTCCCACAATTATTTGCCGTGCTTTTCTTCTTGATGCTGTTTATCTTGGGAATTGGTACCACCGTGGCATTCACTGCAGTCATCAACAGCGTTATCAAGGACAGATTTCCAAATATCAAAAACTGGAAGATCGCTGCTGGGGTTTCATCCGCCGGTTTCCTCGTTGGAATCGTTTATTGCACGAGAGTAAGTGCCCCGTGCAAAGAATTTATTTAAATTCCAGCGATTTATAATATAGGCCCATATCATTGTTCAAGAAGATCGACGACGTATACGAAATTAATTTACCACAATTAAAAATTCTTCGGCTCTACTAACGACATTTTATCGTCGCAGTGCAGTCAATTGGGTCTTTTAAATGTTTCCATTTCGCGAGCGTACATTTCATTGCATAAATATGCAGCCGAAAAGAACAACACTTTCTCACAAACGTATCTGTCTGATAAGGGTAACTCAAACTTTGCTCATATCGGCACATCCTATACAAAATATTATCATTATCAGATAAAATTACACTGATCTGTGATTAAACTGAAATTTTAATCTGCTTCTTTCGATATTTCATTCGTTCACCTTTTGATATTCATTACTTTCATATGATAATCAACGACAGGAAGTGTATAATTTGTCGCTATGAATTTAAATTCTCCTTGTCAAAATACAATCGTTATTCCAACAGATTGCAGACACATGACGAAGGAGGATATTAAAAAAATGATGTATCAGTATGATTTGTTTGGGACAGTTGTGATTCGCTCAACAATTGGATGAAAGCGCGTGTCTCGACCATTTCATCCATGTCACACGAGATCAATAACGAGAGAATTATTTCGAGTATTACGTGTCAATGCGTTTACAAGTGTTTCTTATTGATACGACCAAGCACGTTATTTCTGACTAATCTTCTGTTGTTACTCACAATTGGATCATGATATTCAAGCATGTATATTAACATCTCGGTAAATATTAGCAATAGCTATGGAAAATATTGTTCGTCGAATTGAGATGTGCATTGACGTGCAATAAGATCATATTGAACATTTATCGTAGAACTCGTGAAAAAATAATGTACGTTCAAACACACACTGGCACGTAATACTCGAAATAATTCTTTCATTATTAACTTTGATTGTCATTGCACGTCACATGGATGAAATACATAAAAAGATTCAGCATTAAATTCTATGAAAACGTCCTATTGAAAAAGTCGAAGGGAATCTTTGTTTCTTGAAAAATATTGCAAATATAAAGAAAATGATATACGTCATTATATTGGCCATAGAAAGCTATAAAACTTCTTCCTCTTTGATTTCTTTCTCTATTATAAAACGCTTATTGAAAAATTAACCAGCTACCTGTTTTTGACGAGTATACTCGTCATGCGTAGAAAGTAGTTACAATTTGTTGTTTATATACAATACTGCGATTTTAGTGAAAGCTAAAATATGTCCGTAAATTTTAGAACGTTTTAAATATTTTCAGTTAACCTTCGACTGATATGACTCTGAGAAGATATTCTTCTTTCAACTATATTGTCATTTTCATCGAACATATTTCTCCAATATCAAATAGAAGCAAGTCTGTTTTGATCGACTTGATCCGAAGGAAGAACTTGTTAGAACATTTAATTTGATTTAATCGAATTTCTTTCCAGGGTGGTCAATACGTTTTGAACTTGGTAGACTACTTCGGAGGCACGTTCATCATAGTGTTTCTCGCTTGTTTCGAGATTATCGCTATTTCTTGGGTGTACGGTAATTCTTCGTCTCCTTTATAATCTTTTTCACTTTATAAGAAACACTTCGAGCAATCACCAGCGATTTCACTTATTAGTACTACTTTTCTTACAGGTGTCGATAATTTTCTAGACGATATAGAATTTATGGTGGGAAGCAGACCTTCGTTTTACTGGAGATTCTGCTGGTATTACCTAACTCCATTGACGCTTCTCTCGATTCTTATTTATTTCCTTTCGGAACTGACGCCGATCACGTACAACGGCGAATATTATCCGACTTCTGCCTACGGTACGACAGAACATCCTTGACGCTAACATTTTTTTATTTTATGTCGATCGAAATTCAGAATATCGCTGCTCGATTCGCGTGCTATCAGAAGAAAGATGCAACAAGTGACTACGAATTCTTAGCTTCAACAAGCTTCAGCGCAAGTTGAGCTTGCATAGAAAAATCTTTATTTTCAGAATATATAGTGCTGTGAACAATTATAGACTCAAACACAACATTTTCGATATTATCTGTTCGATATTTAAAAAAAAAAAAAAGGAACACTGAACATGCTTGGATATGTTAAGTGAAATTGTTCTTGTAAAGGGTAAATTGAACGATGTAGGATATCAGGAGATGTTACATAGCAAATTATTGCCTTTCATAATTGAAATACAAGACAAGAAGACAATTTTTCAATAAGGCAATGCTCCTATTCAAACAGACGCCACTACGAAAAAGTGCTTTTAAAACTTCGGGATAGAACTATTACCATGGTCAGCATTGAGTCTTGATTTGGATCTGATCGAGAACCTATGGGGAATTTTAAGAAGAAAAATTTACGATCAGGAGAAACACCACCTGTACAGAAAATATCGTTGAACTTAAAAAATGAATAAAATCCGTACCTAACAGATTAATAGAAGTGATACAAAATGAAGAAAAACCCAGCAAATATTGAATGAAGATATAACAAAATTAATATCGAGTTTATATTGTTTCATAGCGAAACACGCAATTTTCAGAGAAAATTTCATTTTTTTCCAAACTTTGAAAGAATTTTTATTTGTTGTATCTTCGGTTTCGTTTTATATCGTAATATGAAATTATACAGATAATTTTGTCGACTGTTGTTTTAACATTATGAAAAATCTAAAAACAGAATTGAGTGTATAGTTATTCACGGCACTGTATATTACAGAAACTTGGAAATTCGTTTACGAAAGTATAGAAATTCTGTGTATCGTTTATGGCAAACATATATTTCTATCATATTTCAATTAAACCTCGTTTGATCTCGTTTCATAGAAATTCTAATTCTCTTTCCAGTCGCTGGATGGTTAATTTTGGGACTAGGAGTGATTCAACTTCCTATCTGGATGTTCGTTAGTAAGATCAAGAACGAGGGGAAATCTTATTTGGATGTAAGCATCAAGAGAAACTCGAAACCTCCATAAAGCCACTGTATCTTTTGCTAAAATCTTATAATCGTCCCATTCTGATGACAAGTTCGTGTATGATATCATTTTTAGAAGAATAGAAAAGAAACATACGCAGCGTCGGTTGTAACAATAGGAAAAAAAACTTAAGAATATAATTTAACAGAAGAAAAAGAAAAGTGAAATTTCTATAAAGTCACGCGCTCCTTAAAATACAATAATTTCTTCACTGTTACCATATTTACTGAGAAACAAGGTGGCCATGTTAAAACCTTGATATTCTTTTCGTTGTAGTTACAGTTTTGTCTGTCTCGATGTGCAAATCACTGGACCATGGTCGTGTTCACGAATAAAATTATTATCTTCAATTATTTTTGTGAATGGTATTAAAATCACTTTTACGCACATGTTCCTTTTCTAGTCTTCGCCAAATGGTATCATATGCAAACCTGTCGTTAGGATGAAATAATTGTAATATTTGACCAAAAAATATGTATAGTGGCTTCGTGGAAATTTAAGCCACTGTACGTGCTGTAGATAATTTTCAATATCATGTTTTTCCTTTTTATTGTCTGCGATTGTGGCTTTTCCAACATCGTGTATTCTTACTAATTCCGTTGCACTTACACGACTTTCGAGTCTTCCAATTACGTCTTGTATTTCGTTCCGATATTTACAACGCTACTAGTTTATTATACTAAATTCTTATAATCGGAACTCGCCGAATCTAATAAAGGAAAGAATACGGTATGTATGAACATTAATAAAATACGAACATACATCAGTTATACATGAACATTAATAAAATGTGTACATATGTGAGTTACATATGAACACTAATAAAATGTGTACATATGTGAATTATATATGAACATTAATAAAATGTGTACATATCTAAATCATATATGAAAAATGCATCCGCTGCTGGGAAATATTATTTTCTGATATTATTTTACATAATATTGTCATGTCTAATAAAACGTTGGGAAATTTCTATATTCTTTTATTTCTATATTCTCTTCGTAGATATTTAAACCGAGCGCCGATTGGGGACCCAAGGATCCTGTAAAATTCAAAGAATGGAAGGAATTCAAAGACTCAAAGAGGATAGCGAGGATGAATTTGGAGAAGAAGAGGTGGAAAATCGTAGCTTTGTTGGTCGGAGAGGATTAATAGTCAGCACACGATTTCTCCGTAATCTTCTTTGTTGACGATCGTATTGATGAAAATAACGAGGTTTCGTCAATTCGACGAAAGCATTATGTATTATAAAAATTAAGTTATACAAATAAATACTAAATTCTTACGTTGCTTCGGTAATCTTTGCAGACTTAAGAGACTTAAGAGAAATAGCATAATATGTATATAATAATTAGACTGCGGATGTTTATGCAAATTTACATTCCTATGAACTAGCATAACTAAAGAAATTCTTGTCCGTTTATTAAATCATATAACGAGCACTGTACCCTGGATAATTTATATAATTTTTTTACATTCTGTACATTTTTACATATTGAAATTTCTTATATAAACGCGGAAACACATCGCAAGTATAAAATTGTACTGAGTGGAGTTTCTATAGAGATCTCGTATCACTACCTAATCTTTTCTGTCGTTCTTACAAATTAAAATGTATATCAATTGAAGCCATCTTGGCTCTGTCCTGGCGTTTCTCTCTTTTAGTTTCTCCTCTTTGAAGCGAAGCCAAGCTTTCCTGTAATTGGTTTCTATCGGCCCCCATTTCGATGTTGACAGAAAAGATTTCCTTAAATTCTACGAAAGAAAGACAACGCGCCAAAGTAAAAACTTATTAAAAATGATCGCAGTGGCCGAAATGATTCATTATCTGAAGTCAACATCTCAAACAACACTTATCTAAGTTTGTATTACATTTTATGTATATATGTATATGTATGCATGTATTTATTTATTTCAGCCTGATGGCTTAGAAAAATTGGTCTTGGCTTTATTAGGTTGCCCCAAAAGTTTCTTTTGTTTTATAAGGAAATCACAGATGCATGACATTTTTTGTTTAATATTATTTTATTGAATTACGTACGATCCTATTGGAACTTATGTATGAATCTGTTGGAACAAAATGCATCGTATATAATTCAATAAAATAATATAAAATAAAAAATATTGTGCATCTATTATTTCCTTATAAAATGAAAGAAACTTTTCGGACAACCTAATACATAAATTACAAACATAAATCATGACTGAAACATATTATAAAAACAATATTATACGTATATGTAATAAAAAGGATGGATTAAAGAAGAAAAGATGGTGAAAGTGAATTTAATGCGGTACCTTTGATAATGGCAAGTCTCTGTTTTTCAGCATCTCCACGATCATCCAGAATGGTATTTGAAGAATGCTGAAGCAAAATATGACTATACCAGCCGCGTGAGCCGTAGCAGGATATCCTCTGCCGCCGTAAGTCAAGGGAGAAAGAGTGGCGACAGTGTAAAAGAAAATCAGTATCAAAATTAACGGTGTCAAGAGGAACCAGCAAATCCTCCAGTAACTACTTGCTTTTCTGTCCAGCATAAATTCGATGTCGTCTAGGAAATTTTCGATACCTGTTTTAAAAAGACACGATATTTACTTGATTACTCCGTTAATTTTCCTTATGTTTAAATTCATTATTTCTTAATTTGTGAGATTCTCACTTTACGAAACTTTACTTCAAACCTTAACACTAAACCTACCGACATTTCGTGTATACTTATTCCTACCGTGTGCGGTCAAAATGACCGGTGATTAGAGAAGTGATAGTTTTCATGATTTAACTTAGATAATGGTTAATTTATAACCAAATATATATAAAATAATGAACTTTCATAAAATTTGAAATTTACATTTTTATAATTTCAATTATAGACTTAAATAGAATTACACTTTTATTTATATGGAGGTATATCTTATTCAACTTGGCTGTATTTTTTACAAATTATCTTATTACCAAATATACATTTGCCGCATAAATATTTCCCGCGTCTTAAACAAATTTTCGTAATTTTGTAACCTTTACAATTTTTTATCTGACAAGTTTTTTGTAGTAATGAATCTGAACTTATTGATAGTTTTATTGCATGGCCTTTTTCCCGCGATTCTTTATATAAAAGTAATGTATGCACCAGGTTTATAAGAATTTTGTGAATTGTCTGTAAATTGGCCCCATACTGTAGATACCATTGCAAATTTATTGGTTCGTAAACGTTGGCTTAATCGTATAAACCTCATAATTCCAGCAAAGTCATTCCTGCTCATTGTTTTTGAAAAAAATGAAGGTCTCCAAATTTTATTCCACAAATATGAGACATCTGAATTTTTCATATAGCATATAGCATATATCAGAGCAATAAATGCATCTAGTTTTGTTGCATCTAGCTCCTTCTTAGTCCCCAATACTTTAAATGCTTCTTCTTCCGTACATTTTATTATATGATCCCTTGTACGGTGATCAATGATAAGATAAAATGCCGTCTTTACTTGTCCTTTCATAATATGCCGTTTAGCGTATCCCTAAAAATATCATAAACTGATGTCCTGTCAGGTTTGGCACTTACATCTATTTATAAAAAATATTGATGAGTATCAATATTTTTCTGCAATATTTTACTCGAGGGTGGAGTTGGGAAAGTTTTTCCCGTGTTTTATCGCAATGAGCAATAATAAAATGTTTGTAACAATGGACAGTAAAAAATGCCCAATTTTATGGTGGTTCCTTAGGATTATTATGGGCCTAAATTGATATGTCTTGACAGCTGGTGGTCATCTTGATCGAGGGATGGATTCTGTTTTATGACAATGTTACAGGTGTAACGGCTGTTATTATTTGTTATTACTGATTTTGTTTGTCGTTTGACCTTGAGATAGCCTTTTCTTTGTACTGGTTGCATTTATTTTAAGAACAACGAAAATATTTCGTTAAATATTCATATAATAAATCAAAATGATCGCTCACGGTAGGCAAGGCAGAATAGAAATTTTTCTCAGAAAATAAAAGAGCAAACTAAAATTAAATACGGAAAAATATATTGTATGCGTGTAATATGGCGGACGAAAGGCCTAGGAGATAGCGGGTAAACCACATACAATGTCGCGAGAGCCGAGGCGTTCTTCAATCGTATAGTTTTGTAAAAAAGACCTGCGTGACCTTGACCACGAGCGGTCGCGGAACACGTGCGTGGTGGGTCTAAGAAAAGACAAAAAGGATGCGAAAGCAGGCAGTGCCAATCGGGAAGTCAGTCAGTTGTTAGTTGGGAAGTCAGAGAGTGCGAATCGTGAAGTCATTGTCGAGAGAGAGTCATTGAATCCGTTGTGGCGAGAGTTGCGAGTGAACCACTAAATTATAGCGCGTTATTGTGACTAGTTCATGCTAAACAACCATCGTTTTTCTGTCTACATCTGTACGATCCATTCATTGTAAATAAACCATCATTAAATCACAAACATCAGAATATGAAATAATAATATATTCTCACGATATTACATGCATGTTTTAGGAAAAGCCAGGAATTATGAAGCGATATTATAAAGTTTAAACATGGTTAAATTTGTGTAGAAGTCGCGAGAGTTTAGTGTTAAATGGATGTGTAACGAACAAAATTTCAATTTAGTTTTCGAATGAATATGTAAAGTAGAAATGTAAGATCGATATAAAACACAACAATGTAGAACACAACGTGAAATACAACATATGTACAAACCGTATACCCATGTTACGGCAGTGATTTCGAAAGAAGCCAAGATGAACACGACGAACGATGTACCATAGTAATCGACCAAGGTCAATATAAACTGTCCACCCTGTGTAGAATTAATGAACTATCATTGATCGATTAGTGTCTAAAGAGAAATACGATTCTACAATCTGCCGTGAAAATCAACCTTATTTCCTTATTCCTTATGATTTATCGACGAAAAAACAAATAACTCGAAATCAGGAAAATTGACTAAATATTGTACAATGTATCTACATGTATGCGAAATTATACTTTCATAATTGATATCTTTCAAGTGCGGTTAAATAACAAAATTCTTGAAGATCATTTCAATTTTATTGTATTACTATTTTAATACCGCTGTAGTGTTTGAGAGATTATCTTCGAACAAGAAGAAAGAAACAGGCAGATGGTAAAACGGTAGAAGCTTCAAGATTTGTAAATTACGTGCCGGAGTAATGTAAACTGTGCTAACAGCGAATCCCATGGAACAGACGGAAAGCACGATTTTCCAGATTTCCATGTTTGGAAGCTTTTCCTTCAAGCAACTCACTACTCCTGACACCATCCCTACGATGCTTCCCACGCCGAGGACAAACATCATCACGAAAAACAGAACCGCGAAGAACTGTAACAGACAAGTGTATCTTTTGTAAAAATTGAAGCTTATATATACTTAATATATAATAATAAGATATATAATTATATAATAATATTAATAAGCTTATATAGAGGATTCGGCCGAATAGCGTGTGAAAGCGTGTAGGAAATGACTCCTTGCAGAAAAGAAAGAAAAAGGTATAGAATAAAACTTTTTTATTCTCGAGTTATTTTACGAGAATTTTATACCAGGATATATATAATTAATGTTTGCCTGTCCATTACAAAATGAGATCGATTACCACAGATGTTTTGTACACACTCTCATTCAACTTCGACGTACACAAGATTAAGAAGGACTAAAGTAGCACATGAAATACTTTGAAAAGAATTTCGTTTAATCGAAGACATCGAACGGTAAAGAATTAAAGAATACTACAAGGAAATAGAACGAAGGAAACGAACGAAAGGAAAGATTTTTAGTTGTTTCAAGATCTATACATGTTCTAATTAACTGTAGAACATATTTATTTATTAATAGTCGTTTTACTATATATTCATTTATGTTTACTTGAGGTACAAAGGTGAACTTTGCAATGGCATCAGGATAAGAGATGAACGCCAGGCCAGCTCCAGATTTCACTACATTGTCGATATCCTCCATACCCATTTCATGAGCCAGATTTCCCAAAATCCCAAAGATCGTGCACCCGGCTACAAAACTCGTTAAAGTGTCGAGACTAGTTACTATGAGTGCGTCTCTGAAACACGAGGAAAACAATTTTCTTCTTCTTCGGGTTTTATTATAGTGCTTACTATAGTGAGTCGCCTAAGAGTTGGTGCTGAAATATTTTTCACGCTATTAATTATATTGAGAAATGTGAATAAATTTCAGATAGAAGTTGAATAGTTTCAACGGCGACACATTCTCATGTTCTTTCCTGATTGTAGCTTTTCTCTAGGAGAAGGCAAATTTTGTTTCCTTGTTTTTCATTTCTATACATGTAATTGTACGTTTTCTAATGCGTTAATCGATATAGCTCGAATATAACAGATTCTGATAGAATGGAGATACAGATTCTATATAAAAATTGATTTATCTACTTGTATGGAGAAGCTATTAGTTCGGTGATTACTTTATACATCATCGAAACACGACCCCCTTGAAGTCATTCAACTTTTACGTGAAACATTTTTCGGTATAATTAACCCTTTGCACTCGGCATACTTCGGCATATTTTCATATATTTCATTTCTTTATTTGTTTTTTCGTATAATGTGAAGGCAGAACTGCAAGAAAACATGTATTTTTAGAAAGTTGGAACTTGTGTAATTTTATGCTATCCTGTGCACTCCGCTGTTTAGATTGACATCCTTTCGCTCCTGTAAGGAAGTTTTCTCGTGTGCAGAGGTATTTTGACCGATTTTTAATTGTAAATAACTAAAAAACATAGTCGAAAACTTGTATAATCATCAGCAATCCCTTCGTGTCCCCTTAGACGGGAACATCCAAGTTGTTTGCTGGATCTACGATGTCCCCTCAGAAGCCGGGTGCAAATGGTTAATAAATAACAACGAATTACTTCGTTTACCTGTACACGTTATGTTTGAAGTCGTTGTGCGACGAATAAGTAATAATAGCGCCGAAGCAGACGGAAAGAGAGAAGAAACATTGCGTCACAGCCGCGTACCAAACGCTTGGCTCTAAAAGTTTCGACCATTTCGGAGTAAGAAAGAAGAGAATCCCAGTTGCAGCGCCTTCCAGGGTTACTGCTCTGATCAGAAGGCTGAATAAGATGATATATGGGAAAATAGCTAGAAAATACGAAGCTTTTCCTGAACTTTTCACACCCTGGAACGTTATTAGGATAACGCAAAGCCAGCTAAAAAGGAGACATAACGTTAATTTCCAATCCGGCAGTCCAACTCCATCGTCGATACTGTCTTTCTCTTGGAGAACCACTTTCCTGGAATTATTACAGATAACAAAAATTGAAAACAGAAAAATGAAGGAATCAGGAACTTTCTTATTTTATTTTTCGATTTATTCTTTTTTCTTCTTTTCGTAATGTAACTTACAGAAAGTAGAGTTCCGCGGAACTTCTGCGTTCCTTCTCGTATAATAATTTAGTAAACACGCTACCATTCACCGATTCACTATCGATCTTTTGGCTGGAATCGACGCAATAATCAGCCCATTCTTCTCTGCACTTCGCCCAGGGTAATTCAGCTGAGAATGACGCGATTAAAAAGAAGAGCGTAAGAGCCATCAATGAGCTGTAATATGTCATCACTGCTACGTTCGAGCAGAATTGCGACCATCCAACACCTAAGACAATAATTCTTTGGTACAGTCATTCGATGATAACATTTATTTACTTATTCGATTGATAATGTTATTATTTTATGACCTGAACTTTTTCTTCTAGACGTAATAAACACCGTCTTGGGAGACAAGCAATGAAATTGAAAAATTATTGAGAAAAATCTTACGGTAAGAAATTTCAATTACAGTAGAGCCACCCTTATCCGAATACCAATTAACCGAATATCATAATACCTGGACGTTTTATTATCCGAAAAGAGTACTTGCCAGTAACGGATGTCTTTTTTCGTTTCAAATATGTACAAGAAGACTGGAAAGGAAACACCCGGCAGATCTCACAAAGGATATAACCTAATAAACACGAAGATGGTACTCCGCTGGGGGTAGCCACCCACACGATAATCAAACAGCTAAAAAATTTCACCAAATGTCCAAATTGGATAAATTGTGAATGTAAATTATTAAATAAAAAAAAATATGTACACATTTTATCAATGTTCATATGCAATGTATTCTTTTCCTTTATAATTATGAGAACTTGGTATGAAACTAATAGCGTTGCAACTATGGAAACAAAATACGACATGATTGGGAAATTCGAAATTGCTGTAGGTGCAACGGAATTAGTAAAAATAGATGTTGGAAAAGCCAGAATGACAAACGTTAAAAAAGAAAAAAAGAAATATCGAAAATTATCTAAAACGCGTAGATTCCTCTAATGGTGGCAGCAGAAGAGAAACATTAGATATACTGACGTAACGAAATAATTTCATTGCGATAAAAACGACAACAATGATGATTTTAACGAATGAAAACAGCAAAAGAAGGTGGTAACGAAAAGGTGTTTTCACGTGACGAAGCACCCGTGACACACGAAAGAGGAATTCGATGGTTTCAAGTATAAAGAGAATGTAATTACTTGCGTTGAAAAAATTCTATGATTTGGCAGCCAGAAAGATACGAGATCCATAAATATTTATAGAAACTATCAATTCACCTTAATCTGTATTTGAATAAATGAAATTTCATACTAGAAAAGCGATCGTTCTATTATCCGAAAATTCTATTATTCGAGCAATTTCGTTTTTCTATCAGTTCGAATAAGGGAGGTTCTATTGTAATTTATAAAAATTTTTAATGGCGCTGTGTTTTTTATAAAATTAACGATTGCAAAATACAGAATCGTATCGTTTCCAAATTTATTTAAAGAACAGGACTTTGAAAGAAAGATTAATCTGTCTCGATAATTTTCAATTACTTCGTACTGATAATGAAATAAATAAAATATGATTGCCGAGAATTAAAATAACTTTAATAAAATATGATCGTTGAAAATAAATTATTTATAACAGATCATTAAAATTATCTAGTTACCACCAAACGCAGGCGAAATATTCCAAATTTTGATCGACGAGGACGAAGAGAACTGTCCAAGGATCACCTCCAGGTAATAAAATGGTTTGCCAACGACGAAAAGAACGATGATGTAGGGTATTAAGAAAACGCCACCGCCATTTTCATAGGCAGTGAAAGGGAACCTCCAAATATTACCGAAACCTATCGATATTGCGATACAGGACATTAAGAACTCTATTTGGTTGTTCCATGTGCTTCTTGCTTCCGTTTCTTTCACGGTTTCCGGACATCTAACGATCGATTCCCTTGAGCCCTCGTGTGATTTCGTTTTGCCCGTTTCGTCCATGGCGAACGCTGGATTTCGATGGCCTTCGTTATTCTATAAAGATTTATAAATTATAAATCACTGTTGTCGTTGTGTAAGTTACTATTGCTCTATTGTATTCTATTACAGTTGTATTCTATGCAGCATGGTATTTAGCGGCTATATATTAAAATAATTAATCAAAGAATGTGGGTACAGCGAAGAAAGTGTAGAGAATACTTTTATTTAGTCACCGTATATGCTGTTACAATAGAATTATTCGTGTAAAAGCACGAGAATTTAGGGGACCGATATTTATCTCTACTTAATAGTCGATAATAAATATTTGTATTATCAGGAAAATAAGGAATTATTATCACAACATTGAAAATTGTTCTTCAGGAAAATTGTACGTTGAAACTTGCTTTTAATTTGATCACTAGTCGAGTCTCGTTATAGCGCTAATGAAACTTCAAAATGTTTCGTATAGCACATGTAGCGTATCCGTGAGAAGCTTCTACAAATATACAAATAGAAGAACAAATATTGTGTAAAATTTCAAATCGGTCGCAATAAAACTGTGCCGTCGATAGATAGCGACGAATTAAATTTTAATCTCTTTAGGGCCGTCGAACGATCGTTATCGCGTGAGTAAAATCTCGCTATCGCCGGTGTTGCCCCGGTAAAAATATATGCGAAGATGTTTATCGTTTGCTTGCAATTCTTCGTTGCACGTTTGGTGAGGTAAATTGTAAGCATGCTGGATTTCTTCCTACTTCAACTTGAATAATCCGTATCTTCCGATCGATAAATGTAGTAAATCACGAAATGTCAAAAATAAAACTAATAATAAATTAAAGGAGTCACGTGGAACGAGATAAAGTAATTTCGAGAATACAGAAGATTTTATTACTGATATCTGGATCGTTATTTTCTTCCCCATTTAAATTTTTCTTATTCATCAGATGAAGATAAGTGACAGACATGCACTTATCTAATACTTACATTTTCAATTTTTAAGAAAGAAAATACGACCATTGAACACACATTATTTTGTTCTTTTTCCATTTATCACATAAAATGGTACCTAATTACCAATAAATAAAATTCTACCCATGTACTATTCACAACCGTTATAATTCTCATAAATATCGACAATAGGAAAGAAACATGACGTGATCGTTCACTATTTCGTTCTTTTTCCATTTATCACATAAAATGGTACCTAATTACCAATAAATAAAATTCCACCCATGTACTATTCACAACCATTATAATTCTCATAAATATCGACAATAGGAAAGAAACATGACGTGATCGTTCACTATTTCGTTCTTTTTCCATTTATCACATAAAATGGTACCTAATTACCAATAAATAAAATTCTACCCATGTACTATTCACAACCGTTATAATTCTCATAAATATCGACAATAGGAAAGAAACATGACGTGATCATTCA
This sequence comes from Bombus pyrosoma, assembly GCF_014825855.1. Lineage (NCBI taxonomy): Eukaryota > Metazoa > Arthropoda > Insecta > Hymenoptera > Apidae > Bombus > Bombus pyrosoma. The sequence continues at coordinate 6,720,750 of NC_057783.1, forward strand.
CTATTTCGTTCTTTTTCCATTTATCACATAAAATGGTACCTAATTACCAATAAATAAAATTCTACCCATGTGCTTTTCACAACCATTACAATTCCCATAAATATCGACAATAGGAAAGAAACATGACGTGATCACTTACTATTTCGTTCTTTTTCCATTTATCACATAAAATGGTACCTAATTACCAATAAATAAAATTCTACCCACGTGCTATTCACAACCGTTACAATTCCCATAAATGTCGACAACAGGAAACAATCACACTTCAATCACTCACCATTTTGTTCTCTTTGTTCACTGCACAATATTAGAATGAAATATCACAAAGAAACAAGGAATGATATCGAAATGAAAATGTCAATTTGAAATCAACGAAACGAAAGAGAATTGACAATAAGATGTCGGCAACGTGATCTCAAATTTCTCCGCGATTGACATCACGCGTCTCCTCTTATATCGCAGCATTGTACGCATATCGATATTATACCCCCGACGAACACCTCGAGAAACCTTGATTGATAAAACGGTTGTGATCCTAACAGATAGATTACGTTGTAGTTTCGCACACGCGGCTCTGATAACGACTGATTCAACGGAAATGTAAAATTGTGGAAAAGTTTCCTTTTGAAGGAAAAGTTTCCTTTTCCCCGTAACTGTTTGAAAGATACAGCTTATCGCAATTGCATGAAACAAGAATGTATGTAATTTTAAACGAATCAATCTTCCATCATAGTTGATGACATTTTTTAAATCGACCTTCCTTTTTTCTGAATTAATATTTATTATTATTGTTATCGTTATTCTTGTGTTAGGTTTTCGCCCATTACCGTCTCAGGTAACGAACAGGTAACAAATATAAGTAAGAAAGCGATAATCTATTTTGTAAATTAGGTGTAGTTCGTTTTAAGATAAATGAAGCGATCAAGTCGCAAAGAAATAAAGAAAAATCTTTCATTGGAAAAATAGAAAAAATAAATTTTAAATTTTATATTATATATATATATATATAGTCAAATGAATTAATCCTCTTGTGCCATGAAGTTGGTATAAAGAAATAGAATAGTTTTGCAAAATAATCATAACCTTGAGAAGAATAGAATGATGGAGTCAGATGAAGATGAAAAGCAATCAAAACTAAACGACGTATTATATATCTATCTACATACATATATACAAATTTATTAGGTTATTAATTATTTAAAATTCAATGCGATCAGCCGAAAGAAATTCTAGAGGAAGATGGTTTGAATCGATCCGACTTGGAGAAATTGAAAGAAGGAAAATTCGACGAGATTAGCGAAGAGGCGGATGAAATATTGAAAAATGTGGGAATTTCTACGAAAGAAATGAAAGAGACTTTCTTAGGAGAAATTAGCCACAAAGAACGTGCGAAAATAATTGAAAAATCGAAGAAAATATCGAAGAGACTTGTGCAAGATGATTCAGAGGAAGCACACGAAGAGACTTTAGCTCCACGAGAAGAAATCGTGAAATTCTTGCGCGAAAGATCGATGAGTCAGAGCTTCGTCAATACTTTTTTAAAACTTGGCTATACCGAGGAATTTCGAAGGTCGAATAAATTCACATATTAACCTTCAATTGATATCGTTCGTTTTTAAAGCGAGGCACAAACATTTGTTTCTATTCGTTTTGTCGATCAATAGAACGAAATAGAATAGAGTATGATAAGACAGAACTTTACATATATGATAAACTAAAATTAAATTGAAATTAAATAGTTTAAAACTGGGTAACCTAACTCAAATTTAATTCAACTTAATATTAACTGTTCTATATCATTTCTATCATCGGTTGCGAATTAGCTGTAATCTATTCAAATATGGACTAATTACATGAAGCCGAGAATTGTTTATGTTAATTTATAACGTTCTTACCTCGTTTTAAGAAAACTACAATTTTCTATATAGGCTTCTAAACGCGATGGGTTTTACATTCGAAGAAACAGAAGAATTACGGAGATTGTGGGAATCGGAAACAGAATGTCCACATGAAATCGATTCTTTCGCGTCTTTACCATCTTCATCCAACGAATATTTATCGTCGGACAGTCTTTACTTGAAACACTTGCTTAGCAAACCCTTGGCATATGCTCTGCGTGATGTAATTACAAGGAAACCTTTCGATCCTGTCGAATATCTTGGACATTGGCTCTTGAATTATAAAGTTAAATACTTTGAAACACAAAAGCTAAGAAATTCTACGATTCGTAATAAATGCATATCTGGAAAAGTTTATTAATATAAATTTTAGATCTGTGAAGAAAGGGAGGCCAGAAAGAAAGAATTCGAATTGGAATTAATGATCGAAAGAGAACGAACCAAGCTACAGGTGAGTGCAACGTGCAATTCATGTATTTTCATAAAAATTGTTCGATGTACGTTTTTAAAAATTGATTTAAAGAAGGACGAGGAAGAGAAAGTGTCAGTGTTGTCGCAGAGTGAAGAAGAAGAAGAAGAAGGATTTTTCGACGATTGGAGCTTTATAAACGATAAAGAATTAGAAATTTCCTAAAAACAAGTTTTAATTACTTTACAACAATCAAAATCTGTACATGTATATATGTATACTGTCGTTATTTCTAATGAAGAATATTGGGCTGCTTGAGTTTTTGATATAAAATGAATATTCTTGTCATAAAGTGGTATTTACTATATACATTTAAGACAGTTATAAGTTAATACCATAGAAGGGTAAATTTTGTTTCAGCTAATGAAAAATAGAAAAATTATAATTATCATGACTGTAATAAATTAATAATAGCTTAAATTTACAATAAAAATTGGAAAATTATTAAATTCAGTTACATTGTAATAAAAGAATCACTTATCATAACATCGACAATGATCGTTACCGTACGACCAATCATGCGCAATATTGTCAAAAATAAACATGACCTATAAGAACGACATCCGAGTCGAGCGCGAGTCATTCCTCGTTGAAATCTCGAAGCGTAAAGACCGAAAGAAAATTTTTTCTTATAAATAATTCAATTATTAGTTTATAACATTTAAACCATTAATTTATTACATTTAACCTATTAATTAATAACATTTAAACTATTAACAACACTTAAACTATTAATTAACAATATCCAAAGTATTAATTAACAAAATATAAGCTATTAATTTGTAACAATTAAATCATCAACTTATTACATTTAAACGATTAATTTGTAGCAATTAAACAATTAATTAACAACATTTAAGTCATTAATAGAAAACATTTAAACGATTAATCAGCAACATTTAAACCTTTAATTAACATAATTTAAACCAGTAATCAACAACGTTTAAACGATTAATCAACAGCATTTGAACCAGTAATCAACAACATTTAAGCCATTGACTTAAAACATTTAAACTGTTAATTAACAACATTCAAACTATTAATTAAGGACATTTAAGCTATTAATTTATAACAATTAAACCAACAACTCGTAACATTTAAACTATTAATTAACAAAATATAATCTATTAATTTATCACAATTAAATCATCAGCTTATTACATTTAAACGATTAATTTATAGCAATTAAACCATTAATTAATAACATTCAAGTCATTAATAAACAACATTTAAACGATTAATCAACAACATTTAAACAATTAATCAACATCATTTAAACCAGTAATCAACAACATTTAAACCAGTAATCAACAACATTTAATCCATTAACTTATAACATTTAAACTGTTAATTAACAACATTCAAACTATTAATTAAGAACATTCATACTATTAATTAACAAAATATAAGCTATTAATTTATAACATTTTCGTATTCTAATAACGAACATTCACAGTATGTATTCTAATAGCCAACAGCATAATTTTTGCAAATGATTGCAGTACATTCACGGTATTCGTAAGCATTTGTTCCCTATCAAGAAATATCTCACAATTCTCAATTAATATTTTTCATACTTGTCCAATTTCTTAAAAATAATTTTTAAGTGTAAAAAAAATAGCAGTATTTTCTAAATAAACGTTCGATAGGGAAAAGGGGAAAATTGTCGAAACGCCCTTAAACAGCTTTGTTTTCAGGGAGTATTTGTGACCGCGCGCAATGCGGTTGTAGAGTCAGTGTTTGCTGCGCAGTAATTTCTTTTCAATATTTTAAAATCACGATATTTTTGATTAAATTCGATCGAATAATCACACGCGAAAGTAATAAGATTTTGTCAATCAAATTTGTACGCGATATTAGAGTTCTTGTTCGTCGATCATAATTTAAGCGGCCGCGGAAAAGTAGTCTTATTTTACATATTTTTGAACATTCGTTTCCGGTATTAGAGTCAGTGCATCTCTCAAGGGGATACAGCCTCTGGTGTTTTATTCTGCAACAGATTTTTCGCAACCTCCATTTCCACCATTGGACCTTACACGATTCCTGCCTGATGTTAGTCTCCCTGATGATACTCGCTGGGATGGCGCAGCATCCATGGTCCTCTGTTTCTTCGCTTCGAACGGTGAGTCGCATGCATTTCTCTTCCTCCGGTCACTCAATCATGTCGTAGGATGAAAGGTCCGAATCGGCACGGGTGACCGGTTGTATTACGTAGAATTTTTTTGCAAGCATAGTGACCGCGGGTATTTCTTATACCTGCGAGTAGTAACACTCATTTTTTCAAATTTATTAGTTTAGGATAGGTCTTCTTGTACAGCGCGATTATAATAATTAGTTTAAACATATACACTTGAGAATATATTCGTGTTATTTATAAATATGCATGTTAATATTCCGTATGAATATTTGCAAATGGCAAATATCTACACGAATATACCTATATGACATACATATACTTGATCTTAAGCAATGAATTAATCGTGACAATATTAAGTCACGTTCGTTTATTTCACTTTGGCTAGAATTTGAAATATGAGTTAAAATTCATTTTTTCCCGTACAAGAATGAGTGAAATTTTACGTGCAAGAAGGCACTTCGCGACAGGCGGATTTTTTAATCAAAGCAATAATTTTGAACACTGCTTCTGCACTTTCGAGTATGTGCTTTGATAAAGAGATCGCCTGAGATTATTTCTTTCTTAGTACTATATTTATAGTCAATTATTCCATTTGATCGAGTCTCAGTCTTTTTCAATTAACGCTACATCTTTTGCAATATTAAAATTTTGTTCTGATTTATTAAATTAATAAAGTAGAGTTACTTAGTTACTATTAAATTAATAAAGTAGATTTAATCAGATACGAAGTAGTAAAATATAAAATCAAAGAACGTTAGTCCGTTAAATAAAAATTACACAAACTAATCATCTTTTTAGATCAGGATTTTCAGATTTAACCCTTTCCGTGTCCATTGTCAGGACCTCATTCACGTGCCCAGGTGCTACTTGAATGGGAGAAAGACATTGGGTACAATGATCTAGAATTAAGTAATGTAATAATTTCTCAGCGACTGACGATGTGTTAGTGTATCGTGCACGACGTATTTTCCACATTATGTGTGTGTGTTGTTAGGCCGTGGAATTGCGTCGCTTTCTCTCATTCATTAAAACTTCAAATATTAAAAATGCCGAGACATATATCTATTCAATTTACGTCTCGATACAATCACAATTTGTGATAATATCATCTACAGCATTAAGAGTAAACATATTATTAATATTGCTATCAATTACAATTATAATTCCAAGTTTGCTTATATTTATTTTAAAAATATAATTTCATCAAACGTGTTTTATCACGTTTTACGCAATGGTCACTAGCCTTCGTCAGTCGATTTCAGGAAAACGGTACGTATCTTAGAGTGTGCATGGTGTGTGTCAAGCTCGGGTGTCGGAGACGTCCCAGGACGTCCTCTATAGTGTAGGAACTTTGCGCCCGAGCGTTTGTGTGAGAACCGTGGAGCGAATGTGTTGGTGTGCCTGTTTTGCCATTTTTAAATATAGAGCTAGGCAGGATAGGTAGTATACCTTCTGGTATGTCTGTTAATTATAAGTAGGTAGGGCCGGGCAGGTTGGCACAGTCTCTGGTCGGGTAGGTGCGTTTTCGTGTGACCAACCTGTTTCTGGAAATTTATTTGAAAAATCGACGGTAAAACCGGCACGGGTAGAGCATGCTCTCGTCTTTGGTTTCGCCTATCGATTTTTCGAATTTCGCGGTCGCGGTCGCGAGTGGGCTCGAAACGAACGTACATTGCTCGAGCATGCACATGCGAGTGGGCAACGATCACTGCTGTGATCGTTGGTCAGTCCATGTGCACTTCAGTCAGCTTCCGCGGTTTATATTTTTATTTTACCTTTATAAGTTTTTTTTTTTGTTTGCGATTTAGAAGTCTCGAGCTTAGATTTAAGTTTCAGCGGGCATTGCACCCGAAGAAAGAAGAGGCTATAAGCCGAAGAGGCTCGGCAAACTGCCACTCAAGAGGGCAACTACTAATGGCTGCCCATCCTCTGGGTCATCCAGAGCATGGGAAGTCATTATTGTTACTACTTTGTCACTATGCTCGCTTTTAGTATTTGTAGTAGTAGTAGTAGTAGTAGTAGTAGTAGTGTGCTTTTTTGGCCGATGTATATATCGGTCCATCGTCCCATTGGGCAAATCGCGATTTTTCTTATTAGTGTTGCGACAAATTAGTTTTTCTTACTTTTCATTAGTGTAGCGAGAATATGATTACGGTTTGAATTAGAGTTGCGATAAAATGATAATCGCGTTTGCTTTAGAGTTGCGAATTACGATATCGCGATTGTCTTTTGCAAATTTTATTATGAATTTTTAGAATTTCTTATATAACTATACGTATCAGAATTTATCCTGTTTTCTATTGTTTAAAATTAGATTATAAAGATGTTAGCTTTTTATTAACTTTATAGTATTGCAAGTTGCAATATCAAAATATTTCAAGTACCTTTTTCACATAGTAAATAGTTTTTCATTAATTTTCATTAAATTGACTATAAGAGTTAGCGTTGCGATATTGTTCCATCGCGAGTATAAAAATAAGTATTCTATTTATTTTTCCTTTTAGCGTTGCGATAATGAATGGTCGCGTTTTGTTAAGTAGAGTTGCGTTTACAAAATGCCCAAACCCTCCGACTGCATTTGTCGGATACTGTTCCTGGATCACACGTACAGCTACAAGAGCTGTACAAGTGTGATCGTTCATCGGCAAGCTCCTAAATGGTTGCACTTCGATCTCTCGCTATTAGTGTTGCGTATTGCTTAAATACGAGTGCGTAGATTTATACTTATTAGCGTTGCGTATCAAATTTCGGGAATCTTCAGACATTTCTTTTTTTTTTATGGTAGATTAATTAATATTGCAGATATAACGAGGCACTCGTCGCGTTTGATGTTGAGAATTTTCTGCTTCATAAATATTAGTAGTAAATTAGCGTTGCGAAACAAGAATATTCAGTTCCACTCTCGGCGTGTTGATCGGGTTTATATAGAGTGGAAGATGATTGAATTTTAGTAACCCTTCTGGCTACTGCTTTGTTTCTTTTTCAGCGGCCCTTATTAATGCGCCCCTTATTACTACGTTTATTACTGAAGATACTGCTATAAGACATATTCCTTTGTCAGCGTTAACATTACCATGATTGCTAAAATACAGAACTTTATTACGAATGTATAATATATATATATATTTATTTATTTATTTATTTACATGTATGAAATTGTGAGCGATTTCATGCGTAACAAAGTATTATAATGAAATATCTTAATGTTGCTATGAAGGTTTGAAATATTTTTTAAAATTTAATTCACTGCTATTGGAATTAATGCTGGTGATTGTTCGTTCTTAGAACCATAACTTTTAGAATTTTTTCGACCGCGATATTTTCAATCTTTTAACAGTAATATAGAATTTTATAAATATTCGAATTTCATTTGCATGAAACAAAAGTTCATGCGCGATTATCGTCACGTTTGTAGCAAAAATTCTGCAAAAAATGACTTATGCACATACCTTTCAGTTCATTATGTTGGAAATCACTATGTTGTTGTAGAAAATAACAGATACTATTAAAATTTAAAAGAAAAAGCAAGTGATATTATAATAATCGGGGTTTCTCTAATCTTATTTATTCCAAATGAACTTTTCAGTTTTTAATTCAGTTTAAATTCAATTACTTAAAATTCTTGCTTCAGCGATACCCTAGTTTCGATTAAAAAGATACAAATGATTCTCTATATTTGCTAAAATGTAATCAATAGTAATTTGATCTATAATTGACCATTATTAATAGTTTACTTTTCATGTATAAAATGTTGCTGTTTTAAAGATGCCTGTTTTTTTCATATATCAAATTTAGTAAATGAGCTTGTTTCAGATTCATCAATTTACAGAAAATACATTTCAGTTACATATATGAACATTTCATAGCATATTAAATATTTGTGTTAGATACCCAAATGATGTTTCTTTCATTGTTTGATTGTTCAGGCTTCTTCCTGTTTTCCCACTTTTTAAAAGAAGCATACTGCGGTCACGTTGAAGTATATAACTTTTCGATATCTTCATAAGTTTAATGCAACAAGTCGTATGTCTCTTTTACAAGACTCTAAATTGTATATGCAGTGTCAATAGCTTCATCTCAGGTACATGATCGCTCAGTTCTTTCAAACAGCCGCGTGGCGTACTCGCTCGCGCGTATTCCGGGTGCGTGTGGA